>NC_072788.1:25340835-25546306 GCF_022539595.1 Amphiprion ocellaris | reverse complement strand
ACATTTCGGACGACATACTAAACTATGGCGTTTTCATCACATTTCGGACGACATACTAAACTATGACGTTTTTGGTCACATTTCGGATGACACACGAAACTACGATGTTTGTATGACATTTTTGACGACATACTAAACTATGACATTTTCGTCAAATTTTGGACAACTCCACCTTTAACTCTCAACATCCGACCTCTGCTACTCCACCTGTGAGGAAAAAGGAGGAAAATGGGGTCTGTCGGGTGATTTGTGTTTGGAACATCTGCTTCAGAGGACACACAAAGATGGGCGGAACTGCCGGAAACCTGATTGGTACTTTTGCTGCGAGCTTGACAAATTCCTGAGTTTATGGACCGACAACACGAACGTGGATGTTGAAACGTGTGATTTAGCTTTCTGTTGGTGTCAAAATGTGTGTGGTTTCTACTGAGAGGAGAGGCCCTCCTCGTTAACCCTGTAATTACTACAATCACCTCCACACTCTGCCCGTCGCTGTTGGTAACGCACCATTGCATCATTAAATCTAAATATATCAGATTACAATCTAAAACCTCTTAACTGTGCTTCAACGATCTCAATTTGATTGAAGTTCTTTCCAGGAAGTTTTCTCTAAAACAGGACGACCATAGTCCTGACAGTGAAGCACGGAGGTGAAAGTGTGAAAATACACCATAAAAAGTATCTGTACAGAGTTCATGAGCAGCTCAGGCCAAAAGTTCTCAACACTGGAAGACATAAAGGTCACAGATTCAACATGTTTCCATCATGTTTCCATCAGGATGTTAAAACTGCAGATGTCTCAGGAATCCCTCCTCCTCTGACGTCTGTTGTGGCGGATTTCATTCATCTTTTTGAAGCTTTAAGAGCCAGTGGTGGTTGGAGAGTCAGCACTGCCCTCTGCTGGAGTTTAAATGCAGTTTCTACTCTTCAACACATCTATGTATACATATGTCTACACTAGCAGTCCAAAGTTTGGACACACCTTCTCATTTAATGCTTTTTTATTTTCATGACTATTTACATCGTAGATTCTCAATGAAGGCATCAAAACTATGAATGAACACATATAGAATTATGTAGGAAACACAAAAGTGTGAAATAAGTCAAAATATTTTTTAGATTTTAGATTAATAAATTTGAATTAAAAACTGCCAATAATGACTGAAAATCTGCTCAAAAAAACATGTTGGAATTAGCTAAAAATGACTCAAAACATGTTCAAAACTACTCAAAATTTCCCAAACCGTTAAAAATGATACAAAGTGACTCAAAATATGTCCGTTTGTTCAATTCAATTCAATTCAATTTTATTTATATAGCGCCAATTACAGTCAAATTGTCTCGAGACGCTTTACAGAACCCATATGCCTGACCCCCAGAGGAAGCCAAAAGGCGACAGTGGCAGGAAAACACCCTTTTAACAGGGAAAAAAACCTCGAGCAGAACCCGGCTCTAATGTGGGGGAACCCATCTGCCTGCTGGCCGGGCGGGTTGAGAGGGACAGAAGAGGTAGAAAGGTAGAGATAGAGGGGTAGAGGTAGAGGTAGAGGGGTAGAGATAGAGATAGAGGGGTAGAGGTAGAGATAGAGGGATACAGATAGAGGGGTAGAGATAGAGAGGTGGGGGGGTGGGACACAAGGACCATAAAACACAGCCACACATCTGAAGCATCCAGCATCCAGCTCTGGGACCAGGGACACTCGGAGAAAGGACACAGAAAGAAACAGAGTGAATGTAATGCAATAATGGTATATATAGTAAATACATAGGTAGTTAGAGAAGGGCTCAGTGCATCCAGAGAGGTTCCCCAGCAGTCTAGGCCTATAGCAGCATAACTAGGGGCAAACTACAGGGACGTCAAGAGGGGAAGTCAGTTGTGCAAATGAAAACACCAGCTCACCCCGTCAGGGTCACCCAGTCAGCCCTAACTATAAGCCTTGTCGAAAAGGAAGGTTTTAAGCCTGGTCTTAAAAATAGAGAGGGTGTCCGCCTCCCGAACCCAAACTGGGAGCTGGTTCCACAGGAGAGGAACTGATAACTGAAGGCTCTGCCTCCCATTCTACTTTTAGAGATTCTAGGAACAACAAGTAAGCCTGCAGTCTGAGAGCGAAGAGTTCTGCTAGGATAATATGGTACTATCAGGTCTTTAAGATATGATGGAGATTGGTTGTTAAGAGCTTTATATGTCAGAAGAAGGATTTTGAATTCTATTCTAGATTTAACAGGGAGCCAATGAAGAGAAACCAATATAGGAGAAATATGATCTCTCTTGCTAAATCTTGTCGTAAATGACCCAAAATAAGTCCTCTGAACAAGTCCCAAAAAAACTCAAAATTTGTTCAAAATGATTGAATTTGGCCAAACACATCAAAAATTGCTAATAATTACTCAAAATGTGTCCAAAATAACTTGTAAAACAAGTTGAAATTAGTTCAAAATGACTCAAAACTACTCAAAATTTCACAAGTGTTAGAAATGGTACAAAATGACTCAAAATATGTCCAAAATTTGTTAAATCTTGTGGTATATGACCCCAGAAGTCCCCAATAACCCTGAACAAGTCCCAAAAAAAACTCCATATTTGTTCAAAATGATTGAATTTGTCCAAACAAATTAAAAATTACCAATAATGACTCAAAATCTGCCTAAAATAACTTGTAAAATCAGCTGAAATTTGTCCAAAACTACTTCAATTGTAGTAAATGACTTGAAAGTTTTCAATAATTAATTCAAATTTGTGTTCAGTGACACATTTTGAGAAATTTTCAGCCATTTTGAACTAATTCCAACGTGTTTTACAAGTTATTTTGGACATATTTTGAGTCATTGGCAATTTTTAATTCTAACAGAATCATTTGAAGAATCTAAAATATAAAATGTTTTGACTTATTTCACTTTTTTGTTTACTACATAATTCCATATGTGTTCATTCATTGTTTTGATGCCTTCAGTGAGAATCTACAATTGAAATAGTCACGAAAATAAAGAATCAGTAAATGAGGTGTGTCCAAACTAAAGACTGCTAGTGTACACACACACACACACACACACACACACACACACACACACACACACACACACACACACACTTTATACGCATTTATACAATCTTATACTCCCAGGCTATTATCAGATTGTGTTGTACATTATTATATATACGATTTTTTATCTATTATGTTAACAAACATCAAGAAGTCCCAAGCAAAGGGAGACCACACCATGGCACATGTTGACACAAGGAAACTTTATTCAACCAAGTCATTTATTAATCAAGTAAACATCAGATTATTTTTTCACCCATAAAATCCATGTTCATAGCAGCACATTGAGAAAAAAACCTCCTGATGTCCAAAACAGGTTTAATCAGAGCAGCTAGAAATGTCCGAACAGTGTTCGGATCACAGGAAAAAGGTCCAGAATTACTAAAAACAGTTCACAACGACTGGAAATGTATTTAAAAAATAGGCAAAAATATTTCAGTGACAGAAATATTACAAAAAATTGTTCAAGATTAAAAAAAAAATGTCTAAATTAACTTAAGTTACTAAAATCTGTCCACAGTGACTCAAACAGCGGCGAGGCTGAATTATTTACACCCTGTCTCCTGTAGAAATGATATATCACTGTAAACACTTTATAGATTATACATGGACAAACCCTGGAAGTCACATTAAAACTCATTTATTCCAAGATAACTCCAAAGATCCCCACAAGGGCTCAGAAATAGTTCAGATCAACTCATAATATGTTGATGAAAACGTCTCCAACCCAAACCCACCCCCAGATCTCAGAGCAGCAGATATTTCTGAGACTTCAGACCTGCTGTTGTTTAACTTCTCTGTAAGCTCCAGACAGATCTGAGTTCTGCTGATCACTGAGTCTACAGGGGATTCTACATCTAAATCTGCTGCGACACAAATAAAGAATTATTATCATGATAATCCCCAAAACAGCAACGATTCCTCCAACGATGGCTCCTACATCTGGGGGGTTTCCAGATGTGTTGTTTCCAGATGTGTTGCCTCCATCTGCAGAACCTGAAGAGTAGAAAACAGACTTCTGTCACATTCAGCCAATCAGGAGCTCTTCTTATCTGAACTCTGCTTCTACAAACAGTAAACACAGTTTGTGATGTTGTCATGGAAACGTTCTCACCTGGGTCAGTAACCTTCAGGCTGTATCTGTAGTCAAACTTGGTTCCATCACTGTTTCTGCAGGACAACTTGATTTCTCCAGCGTCTTCTCTGGTCACATTCATCAGAGTTACAGAGACGTTAGCGTCCTTCGTCCTCTTCACTCGGCCCATGAACGATGGATCTTGGTGGTGTTGAACTATGGCATGTCCATCTATGTAATAGTAGATATATCTACAATTACCAGGTTTTCTTACTGTTACTGATGCGTTGGCGCTGCAGTCTGGACCCGTCAGAGTGACATCCTCCCCAGGGTGGACTGGTCTGGTCTGGTCTCCTGAAGGATGGAAACAGAACAGAAACATTAAAGTGGTTGGAAACGCCATCAGGACTCTGATCAGAGTGAATCATCTCTCAGTTCACAAAGCAGCAGCAGCAGCATCATCCAACAGTCCTCCTGGATCCACTTTAACGTCTTTTAGTTGATTCTCCTTTTAAAGGTTCTGCTGCTGCTCTTTTCCTGAATCACCCTTTAACTCCAGTATTTAAGTGTGCTACAGAAATGAAGTGTTTGACTAGAATATATGACTTTAGAAATTTAATCGTTGTTGTTTTTCTCCAAAAAACAACCAGGAAGTTGATTCCAGTTCAGGGCCCTCGTGTCCCATAAATGATTTAAAAAACAGCTGAAATATAAACACGGTGCTGTGATTTACCAGGCGGTGTAAAGGTTGTGTCTAAATATGTTACGATCATTTATAATGAAGGTTATTTAGATGAAACCAGACAAAAGGCTGAGTTTGCTGAATGGTGTAAAGTAGTGATGTGATGTTAAATCCTCTTCTGTGCTCTCATCAGTGTCTTACTGCTGTTTAGCTTTTACATGTTTAATGTTTTTAGATTTTCGACTTTATTAATCCCCAGAGGAAAATTAAGCTATAGACATATTTTATTAGCACTCCATTTATACCTTCTGCACAATTCAACTAGCAGGAGAATCACCAGTTAACCTGCCACCAGATCAACTCCAACACCAGATAAATCGTTTTTTTAACATTTATTTGGATATAAATAAACTCTATAACATGTGGTCATTTAAAACACGGAGAACAGTCCCACGCAATGTTATTAATTCGGTGACAAACACAGTAACCGGGAGTACTGGAGTTTTAGCTAACAGTCAGCGAGCGAACAGTACCTGTTGGCTTTAAAGTTAGCTAGCTAACAGTGTAGCCGTCAAAGTTATCTTGTTAGCCACGAATATTCGAGAAAAAATAAATTCGCTTTGAGTTTAGAACACGATATCAACACGCATAATCAACAACATGGATCAACAACCCCGTGAAAGTTCGTTAATTCTGTGACAAACACAGAAACCGGGAGTACAGGAGTTTTGGCTAGCGGACTGTTTAATGCTAGCCCGTTAGCGATGTAGCCGGTGAGCTCGCTAATGCTAGCCCGTTAGCCATGTAGCCGGTGAGCTCGCTAATGCTAGCCCGTTAGCGATGTAGCCGGTGAGCTCGCTAATGCTAGCCCGTTAGCCATGTAGCCGGTGAGCTCGCTAATGCTAGCCCGTTAGCGGAGAAAATGCTTAAATAAATTTAAATAAGCGTTGATTCTAAAACATTACTTTTGACGAGGACAATAAAAAGGAAAGAAAGCTGTCAGTTAGCTGCCGGCAGACAAAAAGCAACGTTTGAAAAATAAGAAAACTAAAAATAATAATGACATAACTTTTTTTTTTTTTTTTTTTTTTTAAGTTTAAAATGAATAACAATAAGAATATCTCACCATCAGTAGAAAGTCCCAGAAGAGCCGTGAGCAGCAGGAACCCGGTTTCCATTGTAGTGAACTCGGTCCAACAGTGTTACCTGTCCAGGTGAGCTCCATGTTAATAGAGGAAAAGTTCGGCACAAGTGAATCCCGCAGAAGACAATTCCGCACTAGTGAATCCCGACACCCGGCACTGGTTCAGCAGACACGGCCACGGCTCTCGCTCCAAGCCCGCTCTCTGCTTCACATTCTTGGTGACTCATGAGCGGCCTCCGCTCCGGCTCCGGCTCCGAGGCGTCCCCGGCGTCTCCCATGTTTCCCTCAGAGCTGTTCTGAAGCTGAAAACCGCCGCAGTGGGTCCTGTCGGTCCGCAGACTTCTTAGCGGGTAGACTGAGGTGGAGGGACGGAGATACTCCCGGAGACGCTCGGTGAGCTGCTCGACCTTCTTCTTCTTCTGAATTTCCGGCAGGCTGGATGCCTTGCGGCACATTGCTGCCTCTCGCAGGTCAGGGAGAGAATGCAGAATTCAGATCATTCCTACTTCCAAAGATGTAATCCTGTGGAGTTGATAAAGTGAAGGACTGCGTTCACCGTCCTTGCCTGGTTCTCTCTGGGATTAAGGAGGCTCCTCATTGTGATTGATTCCATTCCCTCATGTGACAACTTGGCATATAACTGTGTTCTTTGTTCCTCAAACAGGCTGCACTCCATAAGCAGATGTTTCACAGTTTGCTGTTTCCCGCAGGCTCCACATAATCCGTCCTTATGTTTGCCGATTTTAGCTAAATCCCATGCCAGTCCACAGTGTCCAAGTCTTAGTCTTGTCATTAACACAGAGTGTTTTCGCTCATGTCCAAGGTAGCACTGGTCTTCCTTTACACTATTTTGTATTGAGAAATAATGCTGTCCTTTTTCACCATTCTCCCACTGCTTCTGCCACTGAGTTGTAATGACATCCCTGATGATGGAGCGACATTCAGATATCCCGATGCCCACAGTCAATTCAACATCCCTCCCTAATGCCCTTTTAGCCGCCATATCTGCCATCTCATTACCCTCTACCCCAATATGGGTGGGCACCCACAGAAACCCTATCATGCCTCCAGCCTGCTCAATTCTATACAACAGAGTGAGGAGCTCCACCACCAAGTCTGGTCGGGCCCCTGGATTGTTATCTCTCAAAGTCATTAGGACTGAAGCTGAGTCTGAGCATATGACTACCCTCCTCAGCTTGACCTCCTCCACCCACTGTAGAGCCCATATTATGGCAACTAACTCTGTTGTATACACCAACACCCCCTCAGCCAGTCGCTTGAGCTTAACAATTTTAAAATCAGGCAGACCCTGATATTCTTGTTTTGGGATCTTGGGATCTGTATAGATCTGTAGCTAAAGCTTCCAGTTGCTTTTTAGTGTTTCCGTTACCAAGTCTGAGCCAACAGCACCTCCCTGTTTTTTTATGGTTTCCAGTATGCTAAAATCTATTTCTGGTGTTGGTAGGAGCCATGGAGGCACAGCTGGCCAGAGAACTTGAGGGGCCACCCGTACCTTTTCTAACTCCAGCTTCTCCACTCGTTTACCCATATTAAAAATTAGACTTTTTTTAGACTTTTCTCCCACTCCCCACTCCCAGACATCATCAAGTACAGACTTTGCTGGGTGCTCTCCTTGATGTGCCTGCAGCTTAACAACATACTGCATTGCCAGTTTAGCCCGCCGAATTGCCAGAGGAGTTTCAACCATTTCAACAAGCAAAGCTGGGATTGGTGTAGTTCGTAGGGCCCCACAACATATTCTGAGTGCCTTTGCCTGAATTAAATCCAACCGTTTTAGATTTGACTCTGCCGCTGTTCCAAAGCACACACAACCATAGTCTAGTCTTGACCTTATCATTGCCATGTAAATCATTAATTGAGTGCCCCTTCCAGCACCCCAAGAGCTTCCTGACAGAGCGCATTACATTCACCACTTTCTCACATTTATTCACAACATTATCGATATGTTTTTTCCATGTCAACTTTTCATCAAAATAAACACTCAAAAATTTGAATTCTCTTACCCTCTCAATTGCTTGTCCGTGCATATATAATGCTTGAGGTTTAGTTTTTTGTTACCAAAAATCACATACTTAGTTTTTTCCACTGATACTTTAAATCCCCATTTTCCACCCCACGTAACAATCTCGTTTAGAGCATCCTGCATTCGCTCAGTTATGTGTTTAATATTTCTCCCTCTTTTCCAAACTGCCCCGTCATCTGCGAACAGGGATAGTCCAAAACCAGATCCAAGGTCTTGAAAGATGTCATTAATCATCACATTAAATAGTACTGGGCTGATAACACTCCCTTGGGGTGTTCCGTGATCAATTGCTGTGCCATTTGAATAAGCATTTCCAACCCTAGCTTGAATCATCCTGTTCTGCAAGAACTCCTGAATCCAATTTAGCATACGCCCCCATATTCCAGCCTCATGTAACTTTATAATAAGCCCTGCCTTCCATAGCATGTCTTTGGCCTTCTCAATATCAAGAAATACAGCAACAAGTCCCTCTTTATTAGCCATGGCTTTCTTAATATCCGACTCTAGGGAAATCACTGAGTCCAAGGTGCTCCTCCCTCTGCAGAACCCACTTTGCCTTGGAGTGAACCAACCCTTCTTCTCCAACCTATATACTAATCTATCAGTGACCATCCTTTCCGTAACTTTACATAGAACTGCTGTCAGAGCAATGGGTCTATATGACCCTGCCTTTGAAGCATCTTTCCCTGGCTTCAAAACTGGGGATATATGAGCTTCACCTGGAAGCTCATATAGCCCAAGTGGACTCGCATCAGCATTTGTTTTCTGTTTAAATATAAGCAACACCGCTACGCCAGTCTCTTTGAACCTACGTGCAGCCTCTATTTCAGCTCCTTTCAGGTTTTTTACAATTGCACTTTCTGTTATCTCAGGGCTTATGTATATCACTCCCTTTGCGTTTTGAGCCTTGCCAGGAATGAAGCACTCAACAGGCCTGTTAAGCAGATGACGAACTTTCATGGCATTCAATCGCTGGGCTTCAGAATTACAGAACACAAGTATATTTCCATTCAACAACCTTTTCACATTCAGCACACTCCCCATTTTATTTTTTAGCTCCTACGACAGGCTGAGAGAGTTTAAGGCCTTGTCGCTTTTATCCTTAAACTTGACAACAATCTTAAACCCACTCTCCTCTCCAACCTTCACCATTTTCCTCATGTCCTCAGCCTCCTCACTTTCACTCCCATTCTCTGACCTGTCTCGTTTGTTCATACTTTGTTGGCTACTCTACCCCCCTTCCATCTGACTCCCTCTCGGAGCCATAGCAGTCCCCTTTCGAGGAAGCCTGGCAGTCGAGTCCAATAGTCCGCTATCCAAAACTCGTAAATATTAGGAAATAATTTCTACCCGCCAACTCTGCCCAACTCTCACGAGAACTCCAACCGGCTCCCACCTTGCTCTCCGGCCCAGCCGAGCCTGCTCGACCTTTCCGGAGAATCGGCGTTAACGTGCAGGTGGAACTCCAGTGTATGTGATGGCGTCATCTCCTCGGCTCACCTGCTCTGGCTATCTTCACCGTGAAAAACAACCAAATAGAACCAAATGTAATAAAACAGCCCTGCATGTTCACGTTTTAATAGAGAAGCAGTTTATATATATATACATATATATATATAAACGGTGTTATCTTTGACCAGGACATGTCCTTTAACTCGCACATAAAACTAATCTGTAGGACTTCCTTTTTCCACCTGAGAAATATTGTGAAAATCAGGAACATCCTGTCTCAGAGTGATGCAGAAAAACTAGTCCATGCATTTGTTACTTCTCGGCTTGACTACTGTAATTCCTTATTATCAGGTTGTCCCAATAGCTCTCTGAAACATCTACAGCTGATCCAAAATGCTGCAGCCAGAGTACTGACGGGAGTTAGCAAGAGAGATCATATTTCTCCTATACTGGTTTCTCTTCATTGGCTTCCTGTTAAATCTAGAATAGAATTCAAAATCCTTCTTCTGACATATAAAGCTCTTAACAACCAATCTCCATCATATCTTAAAGACCTGATAGTACCATATTATCCTAGCAGAACTCTTCGCTCTCAGACTGCAGGCTTACTTGTTGTTCCTAGAATCTCTAAAAGTAGAATGGGAGGCAGAGCCTTCAGTTATCAGTTCCTCTCCTGTGGAACCAGCTCCCAGTTTGGGTTCGGGAGGCGGACACCATCTCTATTTTTAAGACCAGGCTTAAAACCTTCCTTTTCGACAAAGCTTATAGTTAGGGCTGACTGGGTGACCCTGACGGGGTGAGCTGGTGTTTTCATTTGCACAACTGACTTCCCCTCTTGACGTCCCTTTAGTTTGCCCCTAGTTATGCTGCTATAGGCCTAGGCTGCTGGGGAACCTCTCTTGATGCACTGAGCCCTTCTCTAACTACCTATGTATTTACTATATATACCATTATTGCATTACATTCACTCTGTTTCTTTCTGTGTCCTTTCTCCGAGTGTCCCTGGTCCCAGAGCTGGATGCTGGATGCTTCAGATGTGTGGCTGTGTTTTATGGTCCTTGTGTCCCACCCCCCCACCTCTCTATCTCTACCCCTCTATCTGTATCCCTCTATCTCTACCTCTACCCCTCTATCTGTATCCCTCTATCTCTACACCTCTATCTCTACCTCTTCTGTCCCTCTCAACCCGCCCGGCCAGCAGCAGATGGGTCCCCCCACATTAGAGCCGGGTTCTGCTCAAGGTTTTTTCCCTGTTAAAAGGGTGTTTTCCTTGCCACTGTCGCCTTTTGGCTTGCTCTGGGGTTCAGGCATATGGGTTCTGTAAAGCGTCTCGAGACAATTTGACTGTAATTGGCGCTATATAAATAAAATTGAATTGAATTGAATATACATATATATGTGTGTGTGTGTGTGTGTGTGTGTGTATATATATATGTATATATATATATATATATATATAGTGAAGAGTATATAGGGTGACAGACAATCATCTAGTGTAGTCCAACAGGAATGTTCATGGTGAATCAAATCAAATCCAAAACAATCCATGAACCAGTCAGTAACATGAATCGATTGCACTTCATTATATCGACCACTAGATGTCCTACTGGAGCACCGTGTGTCACTGAGATCTCCAGGAATGAACCATGTTGGGAAGAAAGAGTCGAAGCTTCAACAGAGCCTGGATCAGCATCAGTAACCATAGGACCATAAAATAACCACAATAAACTAAATAAACATACTTTGGGGGAAACGTTAGGATGAAACATCAGCTTTAAAACTCCCACATTGAGACACTTTTCACTTAATGATCAGGTTGACCTCTGACCTCTGTGTTAATGTGTTTTACTGAGCCGCTGAGGTTCGGACGTCCTCAGAGTGATGCAGATAAACCAACAGGAACACTGAAGATGCAGTTTTCTTTTGGATGCATCAGTGATTTCTGGATGTTCTGATGGTTTTTGAACCCAGCAGAACATCTGCTTTAAGTGCTTCATAAGAAATACACATAAAATCAGTCACAATAATAAAGTGCAGCATATTTTTTACACCGGCAGGTCAATTAAAGCAGAAGAAGGCAGATGTATTGATCAGTGATCAGGTTTTTAACTGCACATGAAGTGATCCTTATCAGAAAGTCTCCAATTATTAATATTAATAACAATATTAGTGTCATGTGGTGCATTAACATGTAAATAGAAGCTAAATTTAAAGCTTTTAACAGCTTTAATCCATCTGGTTTAAACAACACAGTGTGTATGTATATTATTATACGTTGGTACATGAATAAAACTGTAATCAATATTCATTTAATAACTCCACTGTTATTCTCGACATTATTTTACATCCTTACACAACTAATTCACCACAGCGGATTAAAAACACACAACAGTAAAGTCAGCCTGACTGTTGTCTGTCAGAAACTTTAATTCCGCGCAGTTATTTCCCTAAAATGAGAGAAAAAAATGCGTTTAAACACATAGAGCGGCGTCAGCGGGCCGATTTGAACTGCCGCAATGGTGCTTGGGAAGTCCCGCGGTCACGTGACCTAATTGGAACAAGCGGGCAATCCGATTGGGCGCCAAAAACTCAACAGCAGAGATTGGAACGAGCGAGCGATGTGATTGGCCGAGCGGAAACAGTAGTAAGCGGGTGGAACTCAGCACCATGACAGAGGAGAGGGTTCCCGGGAGTACAAGACGACATTGGAACAATTGGAACAGAGAAGATTGGGAATTCATGGGCACAAAGATGACACGCAAATTCGTGAAGCGGTTCTCATTTTCGTGGAACTTTTAAAAATCCCTCTGCATTTGGATTGAACTCAGCTTGAACTGCGTGAAGGACTTGAAAGTGGTTTGGCTTGAATGCGTGGCGTCCCCGTCACATTTCCCGGGGACAATCATTGCAGGACAAGGCACAATGGCAGCAAGGAATGAAATTGATCAGGTGGTGCATTGGTTGAACAGTGAATTACTGCAAATTCAAACAAGATCAAACACAAAATGAACACAGAGAGATATAACAACAAATGAAATGAAATTCAACGACACAGTAAATGGCCACTAGGAGACATTAAACATCAGCAGAGACACACAAGGAACAATGAGGCACAAAACAATTGCAAAGATGAAGAAAACAAGCACAACGATTAAGAAATTAACAGTGACACAAAATGAAGACAAAGAGACACAAAACAATCAGACAGTCCTACAATCACACACCGACACCAGCACAGTGAGGGGAGACCTTACTGCTGTGAGCCCTGTGAGAAATCTTTCAAAACAGCACAACAAATGACGCTTCATCAGAGACTTAACTGATTAGTTGGAGAGAAAACTCAGAAAAAAATGCCTGCATCCATCCTGGTTTGGTTGCTGTTTTTACCAGAACTTAAATGTGTTTTTCCTCCTGAAATGTGAAGTGTCTATAGATAAAGTTACTGTAGAGGAAGAACCAGATGACTCAGAGAAAGTCTGTTGAAGTTCTGATTGATTTTCATTGATGATCCACTCATTGATTTATTTCCATGTTCTTGTGTCTTGTTGTCGTCTCCTCAGCTCCATATGAGCAGCGATGTCCTCCATCTCCTCCTCCATCTCCTCCTCCATCTCCTCCTCCATCTCCTCCTCCAACTCCTCCTCCATCTCCTCCTCCAACTCCTCCTCCATCTTTCCTGCCTCCAGTAGCTGCTTTAGCTACAGATCCAGTGTTTTCATCTTAATCTCCTTCTCGGCCACCAACATCCTCCTTCTCCTCCCTCTCTGCATCCTCGTCCTCCACCTCGGTCTCCAACGATGGCGGCAGAACCGGCGCTCGGCTTCCGCGGCGACGAGCCACTCGGACGTCTTCACCTACCACCTGGTTGCCATGGAGACGGTGGGCGTGTTGGGCTGCGCTTTGTTCTGCGTTGGCGTTTTCTTCGGCATGCTGTGGTCCATGGTGACGGGCCTCTACCTTTTCTCCGTCACCTCGTATGGACAGCTTCTCTTTCACACCCTCACCTGTGCAGAGCGCCACCTGGCCGTGGTTCATCCAATCACCTACCTGGGTCTGAGGCAAAGGGGCGGGGTCAGAGTCAGAAACTTTTGTGTTTTGTGCATTTGGCTGCTTTTCTTTGCTTCCTTCAGTCTCGTTGTAACTTTCAGCGCCGTCGCAGTTTTGTGCATCTTGACTCTCTCGGCCGCCGTCGTCTCTTTCTGCAGCCTGTCGGTTCTTCGCTCTCTGATCGGTCCAGGGCCGGGGGAAGGGGGCGGGGACAGGGAGCGAGTCCACCAATCAAAGATGAGGGCGTTCTACACCATCACGGCCATACTGGGAGCTCTGGTGTTGAGGTTTGGAGGCCATGTGCTGGTTGTGGTGGTCCACTCGTACTCTGCAGCCACTGAGCGTGTCCGGTGTGAGGTTCTGGTGTCGGGAGTCTGGTTCGGTCTGCCCAGCAGTCTGGTGTTACCGCTGCTGTTTCTGCACCGAGCAGGAAAACTGAGGTGGTGACACCGAGGACACACTTTGTCTTTGAACAGCCAACAGCAGGAAGTCAGGTAAATGAAAAATGGTCAAATTAGCAGAACATTTATAGGTGAGTGCAGTCAGAAGAAACAAATCAAGAAAAACTCTAAATGTTGGGAAATTTTCCAGTTAGAAAAAGACCAAAGTTTGTTGTCAGACTGTTGAAACCACAGACTGACAGCTGATCTGCTCTGATTCCAGTTGTTGACTGTCAGATTTGGACTGATTCTGTTCCACTGATTGTTCGGGGATGAAGATGAGAAGAGACGCACATTTAATGGATCTGTTTGGTTTGAATCAGCTGCAGTTTAAAGTTACAGCTCATTTCAATCCTTCGTCCACGTTAAAGCAGACGGACTGACGGACGGATCACAGTGAGAACATCTCTCAACAGCAGACTAAAGAAATATAGAAGATCAATGTTTTCATCAATCTGCAGGTATTTCTGCTCAACGCTTCCTTT
Source organism: Amphiprion ocellaris (assembly GCF_022539595.1). Taxonomy (NCBI): domain Eukaryota; kingdom Metazoa; phylum Chordata; class Actinopteri; family Pomacentridae; genus Amphiprion; species Amphiprion ocellaris. Next base: position 25,531,896 of record NC_072788.1, on the reverse strand, counting down.
TGCTGCCGGCGTCTAATGAAAACCTCATTTCTCCTGATTGTTTTCAGTTGTTCAGAGTAAAATATTTGTTGAGAAAATCCAGTCAGTTCAGTAAAGAGATTTTTAAACATCTGGATGCATGAAACATGTAAAAAACGACTTATCTGGAAAATGAACAAACACAGATACATGTGATTTTTGAACATTCATAATATGTTGAAGTCGTTTAGTTCTTTATTTATTGGTTTAGTTCCTTGTTTTTTAGATGAAAGTTGCACAATGTGAAAAATGTGTAAAATAAAGTGATTCCTGCTCATTTAAAGAGTTAATATGAAATCTATAAATACACCGTGTGGCTTTAAATGGCATATTCTGGTTATATAACATGCAAACACACACATGAGGATTAACATAGAAACACTGTGGATGAAACAACAGTTCAGACACTCGGAGCAGAAGATCAGAAACTACAGATAAAGTGAGTTCATTTTAATCACCTCACAGAATAATAACAGATATTAATCATCAGTTTCTTGTGCTGCTGACTCTTTATTCTACATGTCTATACACAGTGTGCAGGACTCATATCAACACTTCATGATGGTTAAAACAACATTTCATTTGTAAAAACATCTGATATTTAGAGAACGTTAGATTTTATTCTTCAGGTGTGAGACGCTAAAAAGATATCTGAAGATAATCTGAGAGAAAAAGGAGCCGAAGTCGACTTTTGTTCAGGTTGAAACTTTTTATAAATCGTCTGTATGTGGCAGAAAAGTCCTTTCTTTTATTTTTTATTTTTGCATTTTTTTGAGTTTATATCAGAAAATAGCAAATGTTTATGAATAAAACAACCATAAAACATATAGGTTCCACACTGTCGCCTGTATACTCTGTTTATAGTCCTGTTCAATGATTAAATGTTTTCAGAGGAAGTCTCAGTGGAAGTTATTCCATCCTCCATCAGAATATAAACACTCATGATTTTTATAAACCTACCTGCAGTTATCTGATGTACCTGAAATAAAAGTCAAACTCTTTCTTCTAGAAGTTTTTTTATATGACTAGTATTCAACCAGTCAAGATGTTTTGGTCTAAAAATGGTAATTAGTGTTAATTAGCACATGTTAGCATGCTAGCATGCTAAGCTAAGACAGTGACTGTTTGGTCTGCTAAACGTCAGCATTTTAGAATTCTCTTTATTAGCATGCTAACCTTAGCATTTAGCTCCACACAGCATTTCAGTGGTGATTTCCATAATTGAATCATTCCCACTTGTTGATTTAGTTTTTTTCTGTCCATCTTCTTCTTCTCCTCCACAGTGATGTCATTAAACTCTTCCTCCTCTGATGCCTCTCTTCATCCTCCTCTTCTCTCTTCCTCCTTCATGGACTACTTTCTGAGCAGCTGCATGACCTCAACAGTTGGTATCTTCACCATCACATCCTTCACCTTCATCTCCATCCTCCTCCTCCTCCCTCTCTGTGTCCTCGTCCTCTACCTGGGTCTCCAGCGATGGCGGCGGCAGCGTTTGGGCTCGATGACGAGTCACTCCGACGTCTTTACCTACAACATGGTCCTCAGAGAGCTGGGGAACATGTTGGGGTCGGTCCTCTGCTGCTGTGGTGCCCTCGCTGACCTCCCTCAGATGGTGGTTCTGAGTCTCTACCTGATGTTCATCAACTTTGTTGTCCAGTTGCTCTTCCACATCCTCACCTGTGTGGAGCGCCACCTGGCTGTGGTTCACCCCGTCACCTACCTGGGCCTGAGGAAGGCCAAAGGAATCCGACTCAGAAACGTGGCCATCGGCTGCGTTTGGCTGCTGAGCTGTGCAGCAACAGGTTTCATGTCTTTAGATTACCACATATTCCTCATCGTTCTTGGTTCTTTAGCCCTCGTCACCATAACTGTCATCTGTTTCTGCAGCGTTTCTGTTCTCTGCGCTCTGATTGGTCCAGGGCCGGGACAAGGGGGTGGGGTCAGGCAGCGGGTTGACCAATCAAAGCTGAGGGCGTTCTACACCATCGTGACCATCCTGGGAGTGCTGTTGGTGAGGTTTGGGTGGGATATCATGATGAGCGCTCTACATGGCTTACCACATCTGAGTCAGAGCGTTCGCTGTGGTTTGTTGTTGTCTGATCTCTGGTTCTCGCTGCCCAGCAGTCTGGTGTTACCTCTGCTGTTTCTACACCGAGCAGGAAAACTGCCGTGTTGGAGGAACAGCGATAATCCAGGACGAGGACCTGGTTAGATTCCGCTCTGATTTCAGACGGAGGCTGATGTTGTCAGATGGAATGACAGCTGTTGTTCCTCAGAGCTTCAGTGAAAAACAACTGGACTTTGTGAGACGTTTGAATCTAACAGGTTTCCTCAGTTCTGATGAAGCCTCTTAGATGAAGGTGAAACTTCTTCAGGAACCACAGAGAGAAGTCCAGTTGAGGTTTCCTGAAGCTCTGAGGATCACCAGGACCTGGATGACTGAGAATCTACAGACAGACAAGAAATAAACAGAAAACACAGAGAAAACAACTCTTTGAATGAGCTCTAAATAAAGAACGAGAGGTATTTCCAACCAATGAAAAACTCTCTTTCAGCATGAAGTAATTCTATTGGTTCTGCTAAGTTTACTTGGGTTGAATCAATTTCAGTTTCTTGATTAATTTTTAAAATTAAAATCCAAAACTAATTATCCCAACCTGATAAAATGAAATCTGACTGTTGGAAATAAGTTGAATCAACCCTAATAATCTATGTTGACTCAACACAAAGGCATCAAGTTGGACTAACAGAATTGTGTGATGTTTAAAAAAGCTCCTTAAATGTGAGGACATATTTCTGTTATTTCTTTTCTCTAATTTTAAGAGTTTTTCTTTGAGTGTAGGACAGACGGACTCACATCTTTGAATCTGAAGCTTGAAGACCCACAGAGCAGCAGGTGTTCAGGCCTGAAGGTCACATTCATTTGAATACACAACAGGGTTTGTTGACACGGTCGTTTAAATGCTGCCTGACAAATGTTCATGTAAATCAAGTTTGTTCCATTAAAACAGCTTCTCCATTTGAATGTGATTCTTCAGAGATGATTAATAGGACTGTTGACCTCAAACTTGGACCATGAGGAAATGTTGAACATCTTGTCTGTTGAAGTTTGTTGTAAATTAAAAGATAGAACTATTATAGCTCCAAACATGTTCTTACATTAAACATATATATTTAATTTTGTTTGAGAATGTAATAATAAATAAAGTTATTTAGTTCTATGATGAAAAGCTGTTTTTGTTGTCTTTTATCTGCATGTAAAATCTGTCTTTTTAACTGTATTCATTGCATAAAATAGAAAACATCGTTGTCTGTATGTAAAATCATTAATTTCACAATAATAAAGTTTCACTAATTTTTCTTCAGTTTGTCATGATGTTAATTCATTTTGATCACAATTCACCAACTTCGCCATAGAGAGCTCAAGACAACAAAACTCTAAACTAGCAACATCTGTGTCTAACAATCAATTGCAAACTTCATGAAGCAGTTCAAGTCAGTTTATTTCTTTGGCCCCAATTCACACCATCTCAGGACACTTTACACACTGACGTCAAGGCCTTCAGATATTATATTATGGAGACAAATACAACAAATCCAATGAATTCTTTTCATAAACCTCCTGGAGACAGCTACTGTTCGTGCAGAAACATGTTTGTCATAGAATCATGTCATTTTATGAGGCTAAAACCATTGTAAGGATGTTATATAGTTCTTTAATTAGGATTATTCAGTGAAGCAGAATCAACATAACAGGATTTGTGTGCTTTTTTTTAAAGGGAGCTGCTTTCAAAGATAAAAAACAACTGAAATTAATCAAAAAGAAAATAACTTGAGTTATCAGAAGTACAGAACAGACAGTTCTTGTATCAAGTCTGGGTTTGAGGTTTTATTTTATTTTTATTTTAAGTTCCTGCTTTAGCAACAGTCAATGTGGAACCCTGATGACTTTTTCTTCACCTGACAGGAAGCAGAATCTGTACCTAGAAGTGAGACCTATGAGTTCAAAAGTTAACTGGAGTAAAGGTTACACTGAAAGGTTATACTAAGGTTAACTGGAACAGAGGTTATTCTGAGAACACAAAGCAATGTTTACATTACACTGCACAGCTATGAAACTACAGAAAGAAATGTATATTATATGTGCAGATATTAGAGTGTAGCCAGGATTTGGGGAATTATTGGAAAAGGTTTGATGTTTCTGTGCTGAGAGGACAGTCTTAGTGAAGAATATACCGGCTAAATGTCAGCGTGTTAGCATTTAGCTCAATCCTCACAGAGCTGCTGTCAACTCCTCGGTTATTCTGTGAAATCAAATTACTGTTTAAAGTGGAAGGATTGTTACTGAACTAAAGTTTTAAGCCTTGTGGAGCTTTATTTGTCATCACAGCTCATTTAGTGCTGGGTTTGGTGCTGACGCCTCAGCAAACTGAGCAACAAGCTGCTAAAGAAAGTCCAAAATTTGATGTTTAAAGAGACACGTATTTTCCTAGGGTGGAGGTGAAAACAGAAAAGATAATTTTTTGTCAATTTCACAGTTATTTTTGATTCTGATCAAATCTGTTGTTGACTTATTTTGCCCGAAATGTTAAAAAAGAAAGAAAGAAAGAAAGTCAGAAACGATCCTGAGATCTAATCTATCATAATGATAAATATACAGGGTTTCCTCTACATTCATTCAGCAGCGGAGGGCCACTGCTCCTTCAAATTTCTCTTTTTTTTTAATTGTCACAAATACTCCACTGCCGCTTGTTTCCACCTTGACAGCAGTCTTGCGCTGTGTCGGGTACTTGCGAGTACTAAGGTAAACTACAGATAACTATCTTGCTCAGTATCTACTCTTTGACAGGTTAATATAACGTTAATTACTCGCAAGAGCGTGGCCTTGAAAGTGACGTCATGTCAGGGAGCAGGGAGGCCGCCACCACTGCTGAAAGAAATGCTAGAGGAAACACTCAATATATGTATCATTCTCTGCATCTTTATCTTCATGTACACTACCGTTCAAAAGTTTGGGGTCACCCAGACAATTTCATGTTTTCCATGAAAACTCACACTTTTATCCATGTACTAACATAACTGCACAAGGGTTTTCTAATCATCAATGAGCCTTTCAACACCATTAGCTAACACAATGTAGCATTAGAACACAGGAGTGATGGTTGCTGGAAATGTTCCTCTGTACCTCTATGGAGATATTCCATTAAAAATCAGCTGTTTCCAGCTACAATAGTCATTTACCACATTAACAATGTCTACACTGGATTTATCATTCATTTAATGTTATCTTCACTATTTTTCTTCCAGAAATAAGGATATTTCTAAGTGACCCTGAAGTTTTTAATGGTAGTGTATCTGAAGTGGTTTTACTTTTGCATGTTTAGCCCTGATGCCTTTTGGATGTTGTTCTTCCAACATACTAGTTTTCCTGTTCTGTGTAGATACAGCAGAGGTAACAGCAGACTGCTGGGCAGGTAAATCCAGATAAGACATGTCTTCATCACACAATCACGATCTCCACCTGACATAAACACTACAGACCGAGCCAGACCAAAACAAAACCTCAACACCAGCAGTCCTAGTATGACCATGATGGTGTAGAAGGCCTTCAGCTTTGATTGGTTGACCTTCACCCTCTCCCTGCCCCCGACCTGATCCCCTGGACCTGGACGAATCAGAGCACAGAGAACAGAAAGGCTGCAGAAGGAGACAACGGTTAAAGACAATATCATGAGGAGAAAATTTTCAATGATGTAGGCGCCATCCACAACTGACAACAGGGTCGCTGCAAAGCAAAGCAGCCAGACACAGCCGATGATGATGCTTCTGATTCTGATTCCTCTCTCTTTCTTCAGGCTCAGGTAGGTGATGGGATGGACCACAGCCAGGTAGCGCTCCACACAGGTCAGGACATGGAAGAACATCTCTCCATACCAGGTGAAGGAAAAGAGACAGAACCCCACAAAGAATACATTTAAACGGTTGCTAAAGATGCCAGAACTACTGACGATACATCCAGAGATTCCAACCAGCTCCATGAGGACCATGTGGTAGGTGAAGATGTTGGAGTGACTCATCACTGCTGCTGAGGAGGTGGAGGGCTTTTTCCTCCACTGGTGGAGACCATGGTAGAGGATGAAGATGCAGAGAGGGAGGAGGAGGAGGATGCTGGTGAAAACAAACGCTGTGATGATAAAGGAGTTTGTTGTTGACAGGAAGCACTGATGGACACTGAAGGAAGAAAAGATTTCATGCAGAAGTGAATCATTGGAGGATGAGTTTAGTGCCATATCTGGAGGAGAAAAAGACACGAGACAGAAAACAGATTAAATCTATAAATCACATCTGTAATGGTTTTCTAGAAGACGACTCTGTCTTTTGTTCTTTATTTTTGAATTATTTTTCTAAACAGTTAATTTTTTCATTTTAGTCGAGTTGGTTTGAAGAAAATTCCGTGTTGTAGTCATCCATCACAAATATATGTTCTTTTGGCGTGGTTTTAGTAAAGCGCTTTCTAGACAGGGCCTGTCATAAAGTGCTGACAGTAAAAGTGCCTGATTTTCTCTTTATACCTGCAGAACATCTTTATACCTGCAGAACATCTTTATACCTGCGGAACATCTTTATACCTGCGGAACATCTTTATACCTGCGGAACATCTTTATACCTGCAGAACATCTTTATACCTGCAGAACATCTTTATACCTGCAGAACATCTTTATACCTGCGGAACATCTTTATACCTGCGGAACATCTTTATACCTGCAGAACATCTTTATACCTGCGGAACATCTTTATACCTGCGGAACATCTTTATACCTGCAGAACATCTTTATACCTGCAGAACATCTTTATACCTGCAGAACATCTTGAAATCTGCCGAAAATACAACGAGTCCTTTAAATTAAACTATAATGATGAGAAGAACACCTGAAATGTCGGAGGTTTCTGTGTGAAAACTATATAAGCTGAAAAAATACAGCATCAACTCAGCATTAAGTGTCCAAAAAAAGAGGTTTTCTGTGTATTTCAATCATCCACAGTATCGTGGATTTCAGGTTAAAAGATGAAATGAGCACTGACCTTGTCACTGATTGTTTGTGAGCTTCTTCCTTCTGTGTCTCTGTTCTGTGGACTCTGAGGATTTGATCCAAATACTCTGTTCTGACTGTATTTCAGCGTAAGTTCACCCGTCTCAGACTAAGCTGAATTCAAATATGTTTAATTTGCATTGAAACCATAAAAACACTGAGGGACTGACTAATGAGTAATGTAAATCAACAAGTGTAACATAATAGGAACACCATGTCAATGGCACATGGAATCACTATCATTTGGTTACAGCTGAAAAAATACACTGAATCTGAGACAGACAACTTGTAAATCTAGTAATTCCAACATTTAATACATCACAATATAGCAGTCCAACAACAGGCAGCAGGAAAGATGAGTTTTAAAGAGTCCAAGTTAGGAGGAAAGAGAACAGGATTGAGCCATGAACCAGATTTTCATCCAATAGACCAGGATTCCTATCATGATGGATGAGAGACTATCAGTATATCTTTATACCTGTGGAACATCTTTATACCTGCCAAACATCTTGACACCGGCCTGTAGGAGCCAGGATGATTGTTTTTCTTTGATTCATTTCTGTTTTTCTTGAGTTAACCCCATCTAGTGGTTGAAGGATGGGGAGAAAAGTGAGTGAGACTGCCAGGAAGGTGTGGTCTACCAGAAACAGAGAGTTATTTGACCACAACCAACATCCAAGGCCTGCGGTTCATTCATCCTACATTTATCTTTGGCATCCTAAACCTTTATGTTTCTATGTTTCAAAGAAATTTATGTTACAATACAAACCGCCTTATTTTTAAATAAGCATTTTTCTATGGCCATCATTTTCTTTTGGATGTGTCGAGTCAGCTTTTATTGAAATTTAGAGTATATTGAGGTATAAATTCCTTATTTACAATGTAGCTGAGAATAAAATAAACCTTTTAAATTAATGAAATAAGAATTTTATGTGTGCATAAACAAGAGCTGCTCAAGTTAAATACAACGGAAGTAAAAATCTGATTTTCTGAAAGGAAAAATACAAGTCAAATTGTAGATTGTTTTCAGAATTTTTCCAGGTTGCAGGTGCAAAGCAAATTAAATTGGATTTTCTAAGCTCAGTAAAAGCAGCTGTATCTGCAGTGTAATCCAGGAATTGTAGTGTAATGCATATTTGATTAAAGCAAAACAATAAAAGCCTTACAAATAAAAAAAAAACAGTGTCTTTAAGGTCTTAGAAAGGGAGAACCACACAACTGTAGCATAAAGCTCCCAGTGCTGAGTAATTTAATAAACCATATATCCATCCAATGCTTTCTAGATCTTCCTGGGGTTTGTAAGGCATTCCCAGGCCAGATGAGATATATAATCTCTCCAGAGGGTTCTGGGTCTACCCCGGGGTCTCCACCTAGGGAGACGTGTTTGGAAAACCTCCAGAAGAAGTCTCCCTGGAGGATCTGAATCAGATATCCAAACCACCTCAGCTGGTTCCTTTAGAGGTGAAGGATCAGCAGCTCTACTCTGAGCTCCCTCTGGATGTCTGAGCTTCTCCCCCTATCTCTAAGGCTGAGTCCAGCCACCCTACAGAGGAAGCTCTTTTCAGACACTTGGATCCACGATCTCATTCTTTGGGTCACTACCCAGAGCTCATGACCATAGGTGAGGGTTGGAACGTAGATGGATGGTAAACTTAGAGCTTCTCCTTGAGGTTCAGCTCCCTCTTCACCACGATGGTTCGATACAACGCCTTCATTACTGCCGACGTTACACCAATCCTCCTGTCCATCTCTAGCTCCATTTTCCCATCACTCCTGAACAAGATCCCGAGATACTTGAACTCCTTCGCTTGAGGAAGCAACTCCCCTCCAACCCAGAGGGAGCAATCCACCGGTTTCCATCAGAGAACCATGGCCTCGGACTTGGAGGTGCTGATCTGCATCCCCACCGCTTCACACTCGGCTGCAAACCGCTCCTGTGCTGTTGAAGGTTTGAGGAACCAACAGAACCACATCATCTGCAAAAAGCAGAGATGTGATCCTGAGGCCCCCAAACCAGACACTCTTCTCATCCCAGCTGCACTGGGAAGATGTCTATGAACACCACTAACAGGATCAGAGACAAGGGACAGCCCTGGAGGAGTCCAACACCCACTGGAAATGTGTCTGATTTTGTGCTGAGTATGTGTACACAGCTCTCACTTTGGCTGTACAGGGACCCAATGGTTCATATCAGTGTCCCTGGTACCCCATACTCCCTCAGTCCCACATACTCCCACAGTACCCCATACTCCCTCAGTACCCCATAGTCCCTCAGTACCCCCATACTTCCTCAGTACCCCCCACAGAGCCCCTCAGGGGACACAGTCGTAGGCCTTCTCCAGATCCACAAAACACATGTGGACTGGCAGGTCGAACTCCCATGACCTCCTCAGCAGCTCCGCAAGGTTGAAGAGCTGATCCACCGTTCCACAACCAGGACTGAATCCACATTGCTCCTTCTGAATCTGAGGTTTGACAATCGGTCACAGCCTCGTTTCCAGCATCCTAGAGTAAACTTTCCCGGGGAGGATGAGAAGTGTGATACCTCGGTAGTTGGAACACACTCTCCAGTCCCCCTTTTTGAAAATTGGGACCACCACTCCGGTCTGTATTATAATAAGCTCTGTCATAAATCTGACTGCAGAATGAGAAACAGCAGTCAAAATTTTCAAAGTTTTTTCTGATCTGTGCATGTGTAAGACATTACCATAATCAAGGACTGATCCAAAAGTTGCTTCATGAATTGTTTTCCTGCAATGCATTGGGACAAAACAATTAGTTTCTGTAGAAGAAACCATTTCTTGAATTAGTTTGTTCACCTGTGTTGACACAAATGACTTTAAAATAAATTTCTCAGAAATCCAAAAGTCCAAATATTTTTACTCTGTGATTAGTAATAATATTTATACTAGTGAAAGTAGATATGGCCACATATTCAGAAGCAATGCTTTGCTTTTTGTAAATGTGTGAATAGCCCTGAAGGGTTTTTGAACATCATCTGAATTACAACACAAAATGGTGTCATCAGCATAAAGACATACATTACAGTTCGATAGAGAGGAAACAATGTAATCTACATACACAGTGAATACAAACAACTGTTGTCTTATAACCTATGCATCTATCTGTTGTTTTTGTCTTATCTATTCTCTGTATTTTCTTTGATGCTAATGTCACCCTGATCATTTGATGTTGTTCTTCCAACACACTAGGTTTTTTGAAGAACTAGAGAACCTTCTGAAGAAGTGGAGCAGCACAAAGCTCCATATTTGATGTAGTATTATTTCAACTGTAGAAGGGTTCTTTCTTTCTTCATCTTCACAGGTTCTGTGTGAATTTATTCACATACGTGACACTTGTTGATTTTTCAAGTTGCTCTTCAGTTGACAGTCAGTTTGTCACAGTCACAGTGTTTTTTAATGCAAATGAAGCATATTTGAATTGAACTGGGAGAGGTGAGTGAGGCTACAATATACAGCCAGTACAGAATATTTAGATCAAATCCTCAGAGTCCACAGAGCAGAGACACAAACAATCACTGTCAAGGTTGGTGCTCTTTTCATCTTTTAACCTTAAATCCACAATAGTGTGGACGACTGAAATACACAGGAAATTAGCTATGCTCCTCTGAAGATCAGTTTAGCCATCAAGGTTTGTACGTTACAAACTGTTGTTTTATATCTTGTGTGGTTCTAGAGGAGAACTCAAACATGACAGAACTTTAATAATGTCATCAGGATTACTCTGAGTTATTCAAATATCTGACAGAAAACACGTTGAAAACCAGAGGCTCAGCGTTTTAAAGATGTGGTCACTGAACAGACGGGATGATGGGATGATTTAATGTGAAGTCTTTGCAAAACTGCAGTTGGTCTGTACGTCTAAACTCAAATTTGGGGAATATCATACCTGAATTTCATAGTTTTCGTTTGTTTTACACAGAATTTGTTCCTTGGTTTTGTGCATTTTTAGTTGAAGATGTCCATTTATTTGCTTTGAGTTTCTCCCATCAGGTGTGAAGGCACAACCCTTGAAGTAAATAAGAACATCAATAACAATGAATCACTTTAGTACTTTTCCTTAGTTTATTAGTTATTTACAGTCAGTTTTCATAACTTAAGGCTTCAAAGAGGAATTCAGACTTCAAACCACATTTATTGATGTTGGCCACTTTTAGAGGCAACGCAAAAAAAGTAACATGACATTTAATAAGCTAAAAATAATTTAATTTAATTTAATTACAAACCATATTCTTAAGTACACAGCCAACAAATACCATTATTTAAAGTTTTTTTCTGTCCATTTATTGAATCTCAATCAAACACTCACAACCACTGTAACTCTTAGCTGCTAAATGCTCCACTTCTGTAAATCACTCATTGGCTTTCAGCAGTCTTATTTTTGGGACAGCTCCAGAACTCTACATAATAATTCAGGGGATCCATTCCCACCATTTATTTAAAGGCATGGCTGCAAGATAGAAATTATATTTAATTCCTGATTTAGATAAAACAATGTTTTGGTAGCTGACTTTATAATGTTGCATCAACTGAATATTGTGTATTTTAAACTATTAAATTGTTGCACTAGTATATTTTACAACTTGAGGTAACTCAATGAAACTGGACTGATAATTTTGTGTCTTTATGTTGAGTTCAGGACTTCAAGTCTCTTCCTGTACCTATGGAACACTGGAGCAACTTCCTTTTTAAATAATTTGAGAGCTTGTGAATTTATGTTCATGATCATAGTAATTAAATTTCCAACAGACACAGAAAACAAACATTTTAGATATTGTGGAAATAGATTTTTATGAGTAATCAATTTTAAAACTTGTGTTGATGCAACGAGGCTGTAATTAGTTGTAATTAAAAAATACCTTCAGTTGTGGAGGAAAAGCTAATTCCTCCAACTCAGTGTAGTTTGTTGGTTTGACATCATTTCATTAGAAGCTGTTAGAACTGAAAGGTTGATGCCAAACTGGTCTTTCACAATAAAAGACTATTCATTCAGTTATTAAAGATTAAAAATTAAATAATTATCCTTTTAACGTACGCTTTCAACGGATTAAATGCACGAACCAAAAGGAAATACATATGACAACGTGCATTGTATTTCATTTTCTTGCTTTAATTCAGTGGACATTGAGATATTCACAGTATTCGGGTGATATATTTTCAGAACCTCAACAGAAAGAAGAATAACATCAACAGGCCACAGCTGAACTGACCAACAGATTCTTCTTCTGGAAAACAAAGACAGATCTGACCTCTAGATTAAATATGTCTTTTTCTCTTCCAGACATGTCAGTAAACGCCTCTTCATCCTCCAATGATTCCACTCTTCATCGGGAAAATTCTTTCAGCATCTCTAACCTCCCGTTAGGTGTGGAGTGCTTTATGTTCAGACCAGGATCCTTCATCTTCACCTCCTACATCATCACCAGCATCCTCCTCCTCCTCCCTCTCTGCATCTTCATCCTCTACCATGGTCTCCACCAGTGGAGGAAAAAGCCCTCCACCTCCTCAGCAGCAGTGATGAGTCACTCTGACGTCTTCACCTACCACATGGTCCTCATGGAGCTGGTTGGTATCTTTGGAGGCATCCTCTGCTGTTCTGGTGTCTACAGTCATCATGTAAACATGCTGATTGTTGGGATGTTATTTTTTAATTTCACCTGGTTCGGACAGGTGTTCTTCCACCTCCTGACCTGTGTGGAGCGCTATCTGGCTGTGGTCCATCCCATCATCTACCTGAGCCTGAGAACAGAGAGAGGCATCAGAATCAGAAACATCAGCATCAGCTGTGTCTGGCTGCTTTGCTTTGCAGGGACAAGTATGGGGATAGTAGAGAACTTCTTCATCATCTCAGATTTCTGCCTCATGATTCTGTCTTTAACTGTCATCTCCTTCTGCAGTCTTTCTGTTCTCCATGTTCTGATTCATCCAGGTCCAGGGGAACAGGGTGGGGGCAGGACAAAGGTTGACCAATCAAAGCAGAGAGTGTTCTACACCATTATGGTCATACTGGGAGTGCTGGTGGTCAGGTTTTCTTGGGGTCTGGTTCGGTCTGTAATGTATGTGTCAGGAGCAGGTAGTGATTGTGTGATGAGGACATGTGCAATCTGGATTAACCTGCCCAGCACTCTGGTGTTACCTCTGCTGTATCTGCACAGAGCAGGAAAACTAGTGTGTTGGAAGAACAACATCCCAAAAGCATCAGGGCTAAACATGCAAAAATAAAACCACAGATACATGAACATGCAGAAAATCATCCTAAAAACGGCATGTCTTTACATACATTTGTGAAGATCATTCTGGCAGTCTAGAGTGTCCAAAGACTCCTATATCTCCAAATTTCTATGATGGAATCATTGAAACACATGAATCCTTGTCACAGAAAAGAAATCAAGCACTGTGGTTCTTTCATTGATTTATTAAAGGTCTTTTGGAAATATGACAAAAATCTGTTGAACAACAATGTTCCTACAGAAATTCTAGTCTTTGATGACCACTCCTCTCAACAGCATGGGTGCAGTTAAACTAAATGTGTTGTCTTTCTGACTGACTTGTTTCTTCATCAGTCCTCAGGTTCTTGATGGGTTTAAGTCAGGACTTTGGGGAGACCAGTCTAGAACCTTGATTCTAGCCTGATGGAACCATTTCTTTACCACGTCTGATGTGTGTTTGGGCTCATTGTCTTGTTGAAACATCCAACTGTGTCCAAGATCAACATTCTGCTGATGGTTTTAGGTTTTCCTGAAGAATGTGGAGGTAATCCTCCTTCTTCATTATTCCATTTACTTTGTGTAAAACTCCAGTTCCACAGAGCATGATACTGCCACCTCCATGCTTGATGGTGTGCTTGGAGTTAAAAGAAGACCTACCCAAGACAGTCTGAAACCAGTCCTGAAGCAGTCCTAAAAAGGTCTGAAACCAGGACAAAATCAAACCTAAACCAGTCCAGCAAGTGAACAGGTCCAGTCAGAATACAGTCTCAAACCAGCCCTACAAAAGCCAAAAACCAGTACAATATTGTGACCAAATCCAAACCTAAATGACTCCTAAGAAAGTCTAAGACCCGCTCAAGACAGTCTGAAACCAGTCCTCTGCCAGGACCAGATCCAGGGGGACATAAACCCTAACCCAACTTTAAATCACATCCAAAACAAGGAGAACCAAGACAGAAACCAAACATAAACCAGTCCCAAAAAAGTCCAGAACCAGTCCAACATACAGTCTGAAACCAGTTCAGAAGCATTTCTAGCAAGAGCATGATACTGCCTCCACCATGCTTTATTGTAGGTTTGGTGTTCTTGGGGTTAAAGCCTCACCTTCTCTCCTCCAAACAGATTTCTGCTCTGTTTTTCTTTCATCTGACCACAGAACTTTCCTCCAGAAGGCCTTTTCTTTGTCCATGTGATCAGCAGCAAACTTGAGTGGAGCTTTAAGGTTCTGCTTCTAGAGGAAGAACTTCCTTCTTCATGGATCCTTTCAGCTCATGTTGATGTAAAACACTGTGGACACTGACAGCTGTGTTCCAGCAGCTTCTCATTCATTCAGACCTGCTTTCTGATGATTCTTGGTTGACTCTTGATCATCCTGACCAATGGTCTCTCAGCAGCAGGTGATAGTTTGCATTTTCTTTTTTCTTCTTAACTTTATTCTGACAAGCTGATGATGATTCTGGATCTGACGCTGCTTTGAAATGGCTCCTATCATTTGAGCCAGTTTAGACAGAATGGGTTCTATCTAAACTGGCTCAGAGGAGTCAGCAGCTGTAGTCAATTGTACTCACCCACAAGAATAGAGGTCATGAAACTCTAACAGAATTTTCAACAGTGTGAAAGACTGGTAACCTGTAAAGGTGAACCCAGCTGGGATAGGCTCCACCCCCGCCACCCTAAAGAGGATAAAATAGTGTATAGATAATGGATGGACAACTTTTTACATCACCAAAACTTCAATAATTCCTTCATAGAAAATTAAGCTCAGTCAGCTCAGTCTTTTTTTTTTTTGTTAGTTAACGTGAGGAAATAATCTACTGTTCAAATTAGAAGTAAAGCAATTACTGTGAAGTGAAATGCTATTTGACCATGTGACTTTTAAGTGACATTTTAAAGAGGTGGATGACTTCTGTTGTGTATTGTCTATAGGGGAAAACAGACAAACAAGAAGGATGACATCCCTTCTAATCCCCCTCAGAATTTCTACTGACCAGAACTCTGTGTTTATAGAGATATTATTCACTCATAATTGACTGAACATGACAGTAGTTTTACTGATAATAAAGACACCTGGGGTCACACAAACTACAATTAATGAGCTGCCACCAAACTTCTCTGCATGAACACAGTCTTAGTGACATTGCTTCATTTGAATTAACATCCATCTAATGTGACAGATCATTTGAATCCTGTCAGATGTAATGGACTGATGAAGTGAATGAATGTTGTCCAGCGTTGTCAGACCTGTGATGGAGTGGTGACCTGTCCAGGTGTACCTGCCTCTCAGTTTACAGTAATAGAGTCACGCAGGATCCTTTGTTTGTATTGAATCATGTAAAAATCCCACACAGTCCTGCTGCTGGGACACATGAGCATCTTAACACAGGCAGAAGCATCACTGCACATTTGGAGTGAACAGCAGTCAGAGAGTTTGAGACGAGGAATTCAGGACAAGCTGAAACAACACTGCAGACAAAGTGGGTGATCTTTAAAAACTTACTGATTTTCACTTTACAGCTTCAAAACTCATTTTTCTACAAATATTTCAGTCTCTCATTATTTTCTAAACTGATGTCATTAGAACAGCCTCCACTGCAAACTAACTTCAGTTGACTCTTACTGTGTTTTCACACATTTTTTAAAATCTTATGTTTTAGTCAGAAGTGTTTTTTATTGCAGTGAACTGAGTCATTCATTCTGACAAAATGAGTGATTGATGTGATTCCATCCAAATCACCTGTTACAGTAGCTGTTGTAAATGTCAGCTGCTGCCTCCATGTTTGTAGTTTCTCTCAGCTGCTTTGTTGCTGTTTCTTGTGTGACTCTCCTTGAATTTGTAGATGAGTTTAGTTTATGAATCCTGTTACTAACATGCATTGGCAATCTAAGATGAACAGATAAATTAACTCTGAATGAGAACTTTTTTGACAATTTTGCAGCATTTCTCTGCACTTCCTGTCTCCTCATTTTTCCTATTTTATTTATTTCCTCAGACCTACAATATATGCAGCAGATATGTCAGGAAACATGTCATCACCATCAAACAGCCTCCAGCTCTACAACTGTGCCACCGACAAAGTCAGCTTGTACATGTCAACCTCCATCACTGCATTGAGAATCCTCCTCCTCCTCCCTCTCTCCACCTTCATCCTCTATCTGGGTCATCAAAGATGGAGGCAGCATCGTTCCTCTAAAGCAGCGACTCACTCTGACATCTTCACCTACAATGTGGCTGCCATGGAGCTGATCGGGATCTTGGGGAGTTTCTGCTACTTTGGTGGCTCATACACTAATTATTTAATAATGATAGCAGTAGGAGCTTGTATCTCTTTGATTGTATTCTGTGGAGAGTTATACTTTCACATCCTGACCTGTGTGGAGCGCTACCTGGCTGTGGTTCATCCCATCACCTACATGGGGCTGAGAAATGCTCGTGGGGTCAGAATCAGAAACATCTGTACTGGGTGTGTTTGGCTGCTGAGCTTTGGACTGATAAGTCTTACAGCTGTAATGTCACCTAATTCCACCACCATCCAAATATTATGTGTTTTGGTTTTCTCCATCATAGTTATTTCTTTCTGCAGCCTGTCGATTCTCTGTGTTCTGATTCGTCCAGGTCCTGGTGATGAAGGCAGGGAAAAGGGGCGTGTTGACCAATCAAAGCAGAGAGCTTTCTACACCATCACAGTTATATCAGTCACAGTGTGGTTGTGGTTTGTAGGATTCCTTATTATCCTTGGTGTGAACATGTCTTTTCAGCTGGTAAACAGTGTTGGATGTTTGTTGGTGACGATGGTCAGCTTGTTGAACATTCCCAGCAGTTTGGTGTTACCTCTGCTGTATCTACACAGGGCAAGAAAACTGCCATGTTGCTGTTAAACAATGAGTGAAGACGATGGTTAGATTTGAGTAAATCAGAATGACTGGATGAAAGATGATAAACTGATGATAGAGAGCTTGTAATGTAATGAATCTTAGATTTTAAAAGCAGTCTCATTTTATATTGGAAATGGCATGGTCTTGATTGATTGCACTTGTTTTGGATGATTGTACATTTGATGTTAGCTGGTTGCTAAGGCTGTCATGGTGGTTTCTCTTCATCTGTTTGCTTCAGTGTAGTTTATATTTAACATGATAATTTTATATCTTTGCAAATTACCTGTTTTGAAATGTAACTTTATAACCATCAAGATAACTGAAGTTCTGAGGTCCTCATAGTGCAGATCTGTCCTCACTATGACGGTGTATGCTAGTCCTCAGAATGATAGCAAAACAAACCCGTACACACACAGCAAACAAGTGATTTGAATACTGTAATCATGTCTGCTGGTGTGTGTATGTAATGTAGGGCTCTATTGTGTCTATTTGAAGTATATGGCATGATGTGTTAGAACATCAATGTAAATAAATGACATAAATGAATAAATGTCTTCATCTGGTTGTGTAATTTCTGATGTTCGTGGAAGCCACACATACATGATAAACTGAGACGTGATGAGCGTCATTAGTTTTGGGTGTGTAATTTGTGATTAAACAGTGAAAAAAAATCAGCATCAATCAGCTCTTTATACAAAACTAAATTCCATTCAGATTTATTTCTGAAGTGCCAACTCATAACATAGGTCATCTTAAAGTATTGCCAGAGTAAGATGAAGATTTTAGAAAATGATACCGAAAGCCAACAAAAAGTCTTCAGATGGTCCTTGTGGTGGGTGTTTGTGCATTAAGATCCTGCAGGCCCTGCGAAGCAATGGAGGATCGGTGACAGCCTTGGACACACCCCGAGACAACTGCTCCACCATTTTCTTACCACACTACCGAACCCCCTGATGGACTCCAAAGGAGCCTGTTCTGAAGCCGAACAGGGACAGAACCACAGCAGCTCTCCACCACTGTGTAGCTGCAGAAGCAACACAACTCAAACACACAATCACCAGCATCACAGCCTTGCGACAAACTCTTCCTCTGAGAAAATTACAGAATTATTTTACTTGTTTATTAAATCCAGACACACTCACCACACACCTTGTCTCCTAACAACCAGTTCTCCACTAAACACTGAATGCTAAAACAGGCCGTACACATCATCACTCACCGACTCTACAACAGCACCTGTCTTCACTCACAAAAAATATCACCTGCCTCCATTAATCAGTTTAAACTGGTTCTACTGAGTTGTGGATGAGCCCCCATTTTTTACAGCTTGGCTCAAAAACTCTAACAAAACAGGGAGACAACATCTGTGCGGTGACTAAAATGGATTTATTTGAACACAAAAACAACCAAAACTCTGCATTAAAGACCCAAACAGAAACCCAAAAACCAGCTGCTGGTGCTTCTAGAGAAAGCAGCTCCTGTCAGAGAGCTGGAATGGAAGTGAGGGAAGTTTTATGCAGCTGAACCTCTGGATCCAGCTGTGGCTCAATCAGCTGATGACCCTCCTTCAGCTCTGGAAAAGAAAAGACAGAAACACCTGGTGTCCAGGTAAGAGGACATATTTCCATTATTTCTTTACTCTAATTTAAAGAGTTGTTTTTCGAGTGTAGGAGAGACGGACTCAGTTTATCTGAACATGAATGAATCTGATAAATGTTCAGCTGATGAGTTCAGATGTGCAGAAAAAGACTGCAGAATAAATTCTCTGCACTTTTGTTGTTGTGTGTTTTGGTTGTGTGTTATTCAGAGAGCCTCACTGAAAGCCTCGTGCACAGAATCTGAATTGAATCTGAAGCTTGAAGACCCACAGAGCAGCAGGTGTTCAGGCCTGAAGGTCACATTCATTTGAATACACAACAGGGTTTGTTGACACGGTCGTTTAAATGCTGCCTGACAAATGTTCATGTAAATCAAGTTTGTTCCATTAAAGCAGCTTCTCCATTTGAATGTGATTCTTCAGAGATGATTAATAGGACTGTTGACCTCAAACTTGGACCATGAGGAAATGTTGAACATCTTGTCTGTTGAAGTTTGTTGTAAATTAAAAGGTAGAACTATTATAGCTCCAAATATGTCCTTACGTTAAACATAAATATTTAATTTTTGAATGGGAAGTATAATAAGAAAAGAAGGTATTTAATTCTATCATGAAAAGCTGTTTTTGTTGTCTTTTATCTGCATGTACAATCTCTCTTTTAAACTGTATTTATGGCATAAAACAAGGTACAGGAGCATTTGAACCCAAGGTGAGAGACACAGAGCAGGTGGCAGACAGACTGTTTTCAAACAGGTTTATCTTACAAAATAATTAACACAATAAACCAACTCAGGCCAAGAACTCACTATGGATGAGAGAGGAGGAAGGGAGGCTCCCGGGGTCCGGCAGTCAAGGGAGGCAAACGTCAGCGATGATGGCATCCAGCTGAGAGCGACGGCAGTCGGGGATGATGCCAGGTCCTCTTCAGTGAGCGTGGGCCGAGTCGACAGGAACAGTCGGGGGTCCAGGTCCTCTATCTGGAGGACGACTTGCTAGGAGGGGGGTCCAAGTCCTCTATCTGGAGGACAGCTTGCTAGGAGGGGGGTCCAGGTCTTCTATCTGGAGGACAGCTTGCTAGGAGGGGGGTCCAGGTCCTCTATCTGGAGGACAGCTTGCTAGGAGGGGGGTCCAGGTCTTCTATCTGGAGGACGGCTTGCTAGGAGGGGGTCCAGGTCTTCTATCTGGAGGACGGCTTGCTAGGAGGGGGATCCAGGTCTTCTATCTGGAGGATGGCTTGCTAGGAGGGGGTCCATGTCTTCTATCTGGAGGACGGCTTGCTAGGAGGGGGGTCCAGGTCCTCTATCTGGAGAACAGCTTGCTAGGAGGGGGGTCCAGGTCCTCTATCTGGAGAACAGCTTGCTAGGAGGGGGGTCCATGTCCTCTATCTGAAGAACAGCTTGCTAGGAGGGGGGTCCAGGTCCCCTATCTGGAGGACGGCTTGCTAGGAGAGGGGTCCAGGTCCTCTGTCTGGAGAACGGCTTGCTAGGAGGGGGGTCCAGGTCCTCTATCTGGAGAACGGCTTGCTAGGAGGGGGTCCAGGTCCTCTATCTGGGGGACAGTGTCCAAAGTCCTCAATCTGGAGGTGCCTTGGAGGGGGGTCCACGTCCTCTATCTGGAGGACGGCTTGCTAGGAGGGGGGTCCAGGTCCTCTATCTGGGGGACGGCTTGCTAGGAAGGGGGTCCACGTCCCCTATCTGGAGGACGGCTTGCTAGGAGGGGGGTCCAGGTCCTCTATCTGGAGGACAGCTTGCTAGGAGGGGGGTCCAGGTCCTCTATCTGGAGGACGACTTGCTAGGAGGGGGGTCCAAGTCCTCTATCTGGAGGACAGCTTGCTAGGAGGGGGGTCCAGGTCCTCTATCTGGAGGACAGCTTGCTAGGAGGGGGGTCCAGGTCCTCTATCTGGAGGACGACTTGCTAGGAGGGGGGTCCAAGTCCTCTATCTGGAGGACAGCTTGCTAGGAGGGGGGTCCAGGTCCTCTATCTGGAGGACAGCTTGCTAGGAGGGGGTCCAGGTCCTCTATCTGGAGGACGGCTTGCTAGGAGGGGGGTCCAGGTCCTCTATCTGGAGGACAGCTTGCTAGGAGGGGGTCCATGTCTTCTATCTGGAGGACGGCTTGCTAGGAGGGGATCCAGGTCTTCTATCTGGAGGACGGCTTGCTAGGAGGGGGTCCATGTCTTCTATCTGGAGGACGGCTTGCTAGGAGGGGGGTCCAGGTCCTCTATCTGGAGAACAGCTTGCTAGGAGGGGGATCCAGGTCTTCTATCTGGAGGACGGCTTGCTAGGAGGGGGTCCAGGTCTTCTATCTGGAGGACGGCTTGCTAGGAGGGGGGTCCAGGTCCTCTATCTGGAGGACGGCTTGCTAGGAGGGGGTCCAGGTCCTCTATCTGGAGGACAGCTTGGTAGGAGCGGGGTCCAGGTCCTCTATCTGGAGGACAGCTTGCTAGGAGGGGGGTCCATGTCCTCTATCTGGAGAACAGCTTGCTAGGAGGGGGGTCCAGGTCCTCTATCTGGAGAACGGCTTGCTAGGAGGGGGTCCAGGTCCTCTATCTGGGGGACGGCTTGCTAGGAGGGGGGTCTAGGTCCTCTGTCTGGAGGACGGCTTGCTAGGAGGGGGGTCCAGGTCCTCTATCTGGAGGACGGCTTGCTAGGAGGGGGGTCCATGTCTCCTATCTGTAGGACGACTTGCTAGGAGGGGGTCCAGGTCCTCTATCTGGGGGACGGCTTGCTAGGAGGGGGGTCCAGGTCCTCTATCTGGGGGACGGCTTGCTAGGAGGGGGGTCCAGGTCCTCTATCTGGAGAAAGGCTTGCTAGGAGGGGGGTCCAGGTCCTCTATCTGGAGGACGGCTTGCTAGGAAGGGGGTCCAGGTCCTCTATCTGGAGGACGGCTTGCTAGGAGGGGGGTCCAGGTCCTCTATCTGGAGAACGGCTTGCTAGGAGGGGGGTCCATGTCCTCTATCTGGAGAAAGGCTTGCTAGGAGGGGGGTCCAGGTCCTCTATCTGGAGGACGGCTTGCTAGGAAGGGGGTCCAGGTCCTCTATCTGGAGGACGGCTTGCTAGGAGGGGGGTCCAGGTCCTCTATCTGGAGGACGGCTTGCTAGGAAGGGGGTCCAGGTCCTCTATCTGGAGGATAGCTGGGGGGAGAAACAGGCTGCTCTGGCAGTTCAAAGAGGAAAAGCTCATACTGTTGTGAGTCGCACTGAGCAGGCAGGATCATCCAACACTGCATGGCTGGTGGTGGTGATGTGACATTAGCTGCAGATGTGCATCTCCTGCAGCTACTCTGCATCCTCGCTGATCTCCAGCAGTGAGGATGCAGCAAATGGAGAGACCCACACACATGCAGCAGCTGAGCAGACGACACCATAGCAGTAAACTATGAATCAGTTTCAATGTTAGCTTGTAATTTGTACGTATCATCTAGCTTATCATACATGTATCCAACTGTGTGTTGTATGTTCCTTGTTCCCCACCCTCCTCTTCTCCCATCCATCTACCTCTACCCCTCTACCTCTATCTCTACCTCTCTACCTCTTCTGTCCCTCTCAACCCTCCTTCCAGCAGCAGATGGTTCCCCCACATAAAGAGCCGGGTTCTGCTCAAGGTTTCTTCCATGTTAAAAGGGTGTTTTCCTTGCCACTGTCTCCTTAGGGCTGCTCTGGGGTTCATATGGGTTCTGGAAAGCGTCTTGAGACAATTTGACCTGTAATTGGCACTAAATAGATAAAACTGAATTGAATTGAATTGAAAAGGGAGGTCAAAAATAGGGCCATGACAAAAATATTATTGTCTATATCAAAAATCACTTATTTCACAACAATAAAGTTTCACTCTTTGCTCATTTTTGTCCATTTTGTCATCATTTCGGTTGATTTTTAACACAATTCATTGACTTCACAATACAGAATTTACCACAAAATACCTCGAAACTGTCAACATCTTTGTCAGGTTAGAAATCCACACAGTTTCCATTGGAAACGTCACAGGAGGTGAAGTAAAGCTTTGTCAGCAGCTTATCCTTCAGACTGAGGCCAAATGGGCCTCCCTTCCTCTCCTGTGTGTGATGTTTTTAAATGTTGTAAAGCACGTTATGTTGCATTTTAATTGTGCTATAATTGTGCTACAGAAGCGCTATATAAATAAAGTTTATAAATTTGGACAGACAGGATTAGCATGGCCCCTGCCAGAGGATGACATTTTGATCTAACTAAATGTCCCTTTGCGTTTGGATGAACTGAATTTGAATTGTGTGAAGGACTTAAAAGTGTTTTGGTTTGAATTCATGGCATCTCTGTCAGATTTACCGGCAACAATCATTACAATCGGTCTCATTGATCTGTTCAAGGTCAAGGGTCAGATCAGTTCTGTTCAGTTTTCTTTAAATCATTTCATTCAAATGAAACAAAAGCAAGAGGCTGTTACATTTTTTTAATATTGTCTTTTTTGTTATTTACATAAAGTTTTTGTGTCACTCATTGAATAGCGTGACTTACTAAAGTTTTTTAAAAGAATGATTTTGTTCAAATGTCTTGAGTATTTTACTGACACTAACGTATTGAATGCAACCCAGATGAAGAGCAGATTAATGGTTCAGTCCTCACTAGTTCTCTGTGCCTGTGGATGGAATGACTCGCTAACTGTCCATTCATCAGACGCTCATTTATCTGACAACCAGTTTGTCACCGTCACCATGTTTTCTTCATGCAAATGAAGCATATTTGAATTGAGCTTAGACTGAGACAGGTGAAGTGATGCTGCAAATTATGTCCAAAGCAGAATATTTGCATCAAATCCTCAGAGTCCACAGAGCAGAGACACAGACGGAGGAAGCTCACAAACAGTGACAAGGTTGGTGCTCTTTTCATCTTTAATCTTTAATCAGTAATACTGTGGGTGATTTAAATGTACCAGACAATACTTTCTAAACTCAGTAGATCCACTACAGACGCTTTAAAAGCTGGACTCCACTGATTTCCCACAGGAACATCAGTTTTCTCTTCTTGTGACAGCAGCTGTTTTATGTCTTGTGTGGTTTGTGAGGAGAACTATAACGTTAATGAAGAGAAAGGAAATTGTGGAAGGTTTACTCTGTGTTATGCATCCATTATTATCTATACACCGCTCAGTCCTCATGAGGGTCTAGGGGGGCTGGAGTCTGTCCCAGCTGGCTGTGGGTGAAGACAGAGGACACCTGGACAGGTAACAGTCTGTCACAGGGATACATGTAGAGACACACAATCACACTTACTGGCAATTTATAACAATCAGTTAACCTCAGCATGTTTGTGGACTGTGGGAGGAAGCTGGAGAAGCCACACATGAACAGAGAGAACATGGAAACTGCATGCAGAAAGATCCCAGGAAACAAACCGTGGATCTTCTAGCTGCTAGGTGACAGTGCGAACCGCTACACCACTGTGCAGATCTACTCTGTATTATTCACAATTCAAATGTCTGACAGAATAATGTTGTAATGAATTATGAAAACCATACATCCATACACAGTATTTTTAATAAAAGACACAGGAAAGTTGGACTCCTGCATTCCACAATGCAATAATGTGGTAAACAGCTTAGTGTTTGCAGATTCCACAATAAACGTAAACTCAAAAAAGAGCACGTGTTCAAGAAAACGAAGAAACAACATTCTACAATATCAGGACATATTCATTCAATAAAATCTGTGATGTTTTCATCAGTCAAATCATCCTTATGAATACAAATATGCATATGTATGTATATATATTTATGTGTGTCAGTTTTCAGCAACAGTTTTCTGCTTCCATTTGGCACCAGGACATCTTCCACCACTATGTACCCAGTGAAGTTTCTGCACCAGATGCTAGTTGGCTTTAACTACTCCTCACACCAACAATCTCCAACTCGTATTTGTGGCACTGGGAATCCAGTGTCCCTCACCATAAACATTCAACAATGTTCTGCTGTCATAACTGGCACCGGGACACGAGCTTCACTAACTTGTATTCCACACTTTAACAATCAACGGTTTGCAATTCTGGTGCCAGGATTCCACTTTTCTAGTCTTTTTCATATCTATTCATGTTATCAGTCTTCCACGTACATTTCCAACATCAGTACACCACTTCCCCTTGCTTCTATCTGCTAATTTCAGCAATTCCACACTTTCATGACAGGCACTGGGATGCTAATCTCCCACTATAGTGTGAGTTCACCAGACATACACCTGCAGTTGGTGCTGTGGCACCAGTTTCATCATCCATTAATTACCTGGACTCAACATCACACTTCATTTCTGACTAAACAATCATTAATAGTGTGGCCTTTCCTAGTGAAATAGTATGTCTGCACCTCACACTTTATACATTTTAAAAGAAGAAATATTGTAAAGTAGTGGTACCTAATGTAGATTGCAGTGTAGCTAGAGTATTACTAAACAAGTTGACATCCAACTGCAGTGGGCTGCAGTCTGGAATACAGTCATGAAGTATGTCATGAAACTACAATAGCAACACTGTAAAACGACAGTAAAATACTGGCCACCACAGCTGCTAGTGTTCTAATGTCACATTACAGGAAAAGTGACTCTCATGTTCTTCTCTTTCAGACATGTCTGTAAACTCATCCTCATCCTCCAGTGATTCCCTTCTTCATCCAAATGCTTCCTCCAACAACTCTGACCTCACTGTCAGTAAAAGTTGTCTCATCTCCAGACCAGGGTCCTTCATCTTCACCTCCTACATCATCACCAGCATCCTCCTCCTCCTCCCTCTCTGCATCTTCATCCTCTACCATGGTCTCCACCAGTGGAGGAAAAAGCCCTCCACCTCCTCAGCAGCAGTGATGAGTCACTCTGACGTCTTCACCTACCACATGGTCCTCATGGAGCTGGTTGGTATCTTTGGAGGCATCCTCTGCTGTTCTGGTGTCTACAGAAAGAATTTCATCATACTCATAGTGGGGCTGTTACTGTTCTCTTACAAATGGGTTGGGGAGACGTTATTTCATGTCCTGACCTGTGTGGAGCGCTACCTGGCTGTGGTTCATCCCATCATCTACCTGAGCCTGAGGAAAGAGAGAGGGATCAGAATCAGGAACATCATCATCAGCTGCGTCTGGATGCTTTGCTTTGCAGCGATTGGAGCACAGATGGTGGAAATCTTGATCATCACTATAGAACTCAGCCTCATGATTCTGTCTTTAACTGTCGTCTCCTTCTGCAGCGTTTCTGTTCTCTGTGTTCTGATTGGTCCAGGTCCAGGGGAACAGGGCGGGGGCAGAGTGAAGGTCGACCAATCAAAGCAGAGGGCGTTCTACACCATTATGGTCATACTGGGAGTGCTGGTGGGGAGGTTTTGTTGGGGTCTGGTTCAGACTGCAGTGTCTTTGTCAGGAGCAGATAATTGTGTGATGATCACATGTGGTGCTTGGATTAACCTGCCCAGCACTCTGCTGTTACCTCTGCTGTATCTGCACAGAGCAGGAAAACTAGTGTGTTGGAAGAACAACATCCACAAAGCATCAGGCAGAGATTAGAAAAAACAGATCCAGTAACATGTTAGAAAGCTTCTGTCTCACTAATTGGGGGCAGAATAACTCAACAACAGAGACACACAGACTAATATTAGGGAAAAAAATGCCGATTTAAACATCCTCTAGTTGTTTCTCCTCCTCCCTAGAAAAATATCCATCTCTCTAAATGTGACATTTTAGACTTTTAGCAGCTTGTTGCTCAGTTTGCTGATGCTTCAGCCTGAACTGAGCACTAAATGAGCTGTGATGACAAATAAAGTTCAACAAGGGTTAAAATGTTAGTTCAGTAACAATCCTTTTGCTGTAAACAGTCATTTAATTTTATGTTAATGTACAACTGATAGCAAAAACAACAGAACTAAGCCATCAATGCCATATAAAGCTAGATAACTCCATGAAAGTTAACATAGAATGATGGTGATCTACAGAATCTGATGATCTGACCTGGAAGGTTGTTGTAAAAAGCCAATGAGGACAACAGCTCTACTGTGGGGAACATTTCATGTACTAAAGTTAGAGGATTGTTTGAATTGTAGATGAGGTATAACTAACCAACAA
This sequence comes from Amphiprion ocellaris, assembly GCF_022539595.1. Classification (NCBI taxonomy): domain Eukaryota; kingdom Metazoa; phylum Chordata; class Actinopteri; family Pomacentridae; genus Amphiprion; species Amphiprion ocellaris. The sequence goes on along the minus strand of NC_072788.1, from coordinate 25,505,020 downwards.
AACAGATAAGCAGCCACTAAGTAGTCCATTACCAGATTTAACAAGTAAAACAGAAATCTAAACTTGAATTCTGATCATTGCAACCAATGAAAAGAACTTCAAACCATACTACTGTGTTCTCTAGATTTAGTTTCAGATCATCTGAGGGAGAAAAAGAAGTTGCAATAGTCAAGTTTGCTTGAAGTAGACGTTCCTCTCAGAACTTAACAGAATTTGCCAAGTATCTGCAGTAGTTTATTGATAGAGAATTAATTTCATTTTTGTAACCTCTAACTCTTTGTTTCACACGACTCTGCACCTCGACTCCAGAAAAATATTTCACTATTAGGAATGTATCTTCAAACTTTTGGTCAAAGTCTTAAACAAGAACATGTAGAACTATGTCAGAAAAGTCAAAAATCTGGCCACTTTTCTGGATAGTAATTTCAGTAAATTTGTGCTGTATAGTTGCATGTTTTTGTCTTCAGTTTGACATTTTGTAACTTGGTTTTCATGGTGTTTTTTCCTGGAAATATTCCAATAAAGAAAAGCTGTACAACAATCCTTTTAATCTTGTTAAGCATGCCTTCTATGATAGCTTTAAAGATGCTTTTCTGCAGTTCCAAAATCACTCATGAAATTTTGCCATCTTTAGAAACCAGTTAAAATAAATCAGCCATTTCTCACAATGTTCTGAATCCATATTGAAAGCAATTATTAAATTCAATCCTTGCTTCCATATTTGCCATATGTTGTAAATAATGACATCAAATATACATGTATAACAAAACAATATTAAAAGACAATATCTGCAAAGGAGGCCAGATATGTGCAATATGGGAAGTAAATGAAATGGAATAAGAACCAGTAGAATATGATAAATATGTTATGAAACTGCACGATGCAACAGATCCACAGGAGACAAGCTTCCCAGTGAACCGTCACCTGAGACTGTAGCTCAACATTAACCTTCAGATTTGCTCAGTTTGTCACTGCAACCAACATCCAACAGCTCAAACCTTTGGGCCTTTTCTAATTAAATCCACAGAACATTATCATATCAAGTTTCCTAACTACATAACCGAGTGGGAGCAACTGTTAAATTGTGTCCTGAGCAGCTTGTAGACTTGTTACGTGCAGCAGAAGCTTCAAGTTGAGGTCCAGTTGTCACAGCTGTGTGCAGCACTTTGTAAGGTCAGGTCAGGATTTCCATCCTTCCCTAAGGTTTAAAAAGAAACAAAGCAATCAGTTAACATGTATTACACTGACAACCAGCAATGAGTATTAAGGCAGACTGAGTAGACAGTAAAACTGAACAAACCTTTGAGACCACTTTGTCTCAGATCATCATCAACCTTAACCGAGGGTTTGGGTTAAATAGCTGAGGTCATGGTGGTTCTGTTTCCACAGCAGCAGTCATAAGTCGAGGTCTGATGGTCTTGTTTTCACCTCAGGCAGCTGCTAGTCAATGTTGAGCTACGGATTTGAGGTTTCTAATCACATCCAACATGCAGGAGCACAGAGTCCATTAACCTTATGGGCTTTTCTTTCTACAGAATGTTTTATTTAAGCAAGTCAGCCACACAAATAGGAGCAACTCTCCCATTATTGCATTAATGCATCATGATTGTAACCACTAAAAAAATGAAGCCAACATGCCAAAAACTGGGCTTGGATTAGTTTTTGAGCAAGTTGATGTCCAAGTCATCCCTCCACCCTAGACAGACATCCCATGTATGTATGAAAACATGCAAAACATTCTCTCAATGGCTAAATATCTTTGCAGGAGTGGGGAAATAAAACCTCTGTAGGGAGGCCTCCAAGCAGAATAAATAATCAGAAGGATACAAAACGAACGCGCAAAAGACCTGCTTGACCCAAAAACACAGATACAGTAAATGTGCAATTTGTCAAGATGTAAGTGGTGATGAACTTATCAGGCCTAGTGTCAAGTCATACAAACATAATCATACATGTTCAGTGGTGGCAGCATGGATCAGGAGACACGACCAACGTATGATTTTCAACAGTTCAAAACCCATCTTCCATCGTCTCAGTAACCATGGATGATAGACTGTCAATACTTTAGGAGTCAAATCCACCAACTTTGAATTATGTGTAGTTTGTACTTGGTAACGTCAGTCTGTAGTTCAGTTCTTTATGCAACAGGCTCAGTTTCTTTCTTCAGTAAAGTCTGGGATGAAGGGCTTTTTATTTAGTCCAAGTAGCAAAGGGTTTGGGTTAAACTCCTGAAGTTAAGGTGGCTGCCCTGTTTCCTGAGCAGCTTGCAGACATGTGATGTGCAGAACTAGTTTCTGGTCTGAAGGTCATGGAGGTGTGCAGGACTTTGTGAGGTCAAGTCAGGTCACAGGATGATTTCCATCCTTCCTTAAGATTTAGACAAAGAAAAAGTAAAAAAGTAAAAGCATTTCATAGATGCTAACTGGGGAGTGAGTAATAAAAACAGAAGATTAAATGCAGTGTAACTGAAGAAACCTTTCAGATCATTTTGTCTGACAGACTTTCATAAATAAAGCTTCATCACAGCTTGGTCTTCATCTGCACATCCCTCTAGAATCCTGCTTCTGGGTGGCAGCATCTCACACTGGCTTCTTTGGAGGCATCTGCTCCATCCTCAATCATCCTGAAACTGATTTAGGTTTTAGCTGAGGTTAAAATTTGAAAATTCCTCTGAACAGACACTGAAGTTTATGTCAAATTCATTGATAAAAATATCCAAAAAACTAGTCAAACTTGACAAAAATATTTTCAGGGGTGCATGATGGTCAAATAAAACCTCCAAGGTTGATCAAACTTGGTGGAGAAGTTCAACAAGAAAAACTAATGACTAAACTAAACTCACAGGTAATTGCTGCCCTTTATGGTTGGGTTTAATATTTCCTCATGAAGATGCATGAGGTCTGCAGTGATGAGGTTTGTTTGGACATCTACGGTCACAACTGAAGTCAAGAGAAGCAAGCAGTTAAATCATCAATACTTCTAACTGGAGGAAAGATTAAGGACACATTTTAGTGTGAATGAGAAAGATTCTGACCCAGAATATCCATGAGTCCTCATGTCATGGTCGCCATGAGATGGACCAACATGACACTGTGGCTACAAGACAGACAGACATGATGGACAAACAGACATCACAGTGGTCACATGACAGTCAACATGACATGGTGGTAAAGCAGACAGACGTTGTTGTGCAATTGTGAGAAAACTGATGAAAGAAACAAGGTTAGAAAGAAACAGACAAATGGACAGAAGTCGACATGTTGACCTAAGCAAAGGTAAACTGAGATGAGAGAATATACAGAGGTTGGCACAGTGGCCACAAGATGGACATGATAATGCATCTGAGAATTCATGAAAGATTGGAGACGGAAACAGACACATGGAGAGAAACTGACACTGACCAAAGTAGACGTAGGTCAAATGAGATGAGAAAGATGGTAGATAAAAACTCTGATACATTAAAGGAAAACGGCACTCACCAGTCGTAGAATCTTCCTAAGGAGTAAAAGTTTATGTACAAAACTTAACCTGACTGCTGAAATAGTCGCAGTGGAACATTACAAGTTTTCATCCTGGAGCCACAGGTTTGGATCAGACTCACATTTAATACAAAGTTAGATTCTATTTAGTTTTTAGTCTGGGAAAGCTGCACCAAAAACAGTGCATTGAGTTGTGTAACGTTACACTTCTGTCACAGATGAAGTCATGGCATAGCAGCCATGTTGGATACAGCAAATGAGGAGAAGAGGTAGAAATTAAACAATTACAGAGAGATCAATGCTTCAATAATCTCAGGTCTGACATCCAGAACCAGACAGTCTGGTTAGATCAAGACTTTCAACCATCTGAGTCACTGCAGATTCTACAACTGCTCCACTGACATTTACTTCAAGACCAACTCTGAAGCTCAGATCAAACTGAAGCATCATTACTGAAGTTTTCACCAAAACTGCCTGCCTGCCTGTTGACAGTGAAGCCAGAATAAGTTCAAGATGAACCAGAGAACCACCTTCCAGTCAACATAAACCTCTGCGCTACTTCAGTCCAAACACCAGACCAAGATGAGGAACCTTCAATCAGCAGCAGCCAGTCAAAGAAATGCAGTCATGAGGGGGAAAGGAAAAGCTGAGAAATCGCTAAAGTTCAACACAATATCAAGTCTAAACATGTTATGGAAAAGCAGCCATGTTGGCAAGACAGCGGTTGACACGGCAACCAAAGCTGACATCGATAGAATAAGATGTGAGAATCAGGATGAGGCACAGCAGCCAACAAGAATAAGGCTCTACCCAAGACTGAAAGCACTCTGACCCTGAGAGGAAGGTTTCTGCATCAAAATAACTGTCAGAAAACTACAGCACTGACTGATAAATGGGCTTCCATGTTGTTTGAAGGAAAACCGTCGATAAAATCCACCAACCTTTAACACCGACTAACTGTTCTGCATCAAAATGAATCTAAGCTAAAGCAACGCAGAGATGAGTGGAAACGTTCCACACAAAACATGAGCAGCGTTTCTAGAAGAAAGGAGTCGACACCAAAGTTAAAATAGGACATTTTCTGGACAAAAATCAGAGACAGTCGAGGCACGGCGGCCATGTTGGAAGTTTAGACAAATACAGAAGCAGAGAAAGAACAGTTTGCAAAGAAACATGTAAAGAAACAAAGAAGGCAGGATTGGACACTATTGAAATGGAATTTAGCACAGCAGCTGAACAAAAACACAAAAACATTCATCAAATCAAAAGACAAAATGAGATCATCATGGCAGCCATGTTAGAAAGATTTAGATAGAAAATAACACAGAAGTTCAGAGGGAGATGCAAAGAATGTAAAAACAAAGACTGATCACACAGATGGAAAGAGAAATAGGCAGCCAGGAAAAAAACACAAGAGAATACAAGATAAAGACAAAACTCACAGTTTGTAGATCGACCTGCAAGAAGAAAAGAAAAGCAAAGTTAGTCAAATGTCCAAGCTTTTAGATGCGTCCTTTATTTCTGCCACACCAGGAGAAATTCACAGTTACAGCAGCTTTAGACTGAAAGCTTTAAACTGAGCTCTGATGGGAAACAAAGACAAACACACTCCTTCCATTTCATTTAAACTGGTAGAAATCTTGACTGTCCAGTGTGACTCCTGCACTGTTTTATCACCATTTATATCAGATCAGTTTTTCTCATTCATCCTTTAAACAATCGTTTTTCCATCCTAAGTACCAACAGCTCAGTGTTCCTAATACTTTGTGCTGCTCCAAATGGAAAAAGCTTCAAATAGAAACTTAAAATGTCCCATTTCTACCTGGAATCTGGCCCAGTGAGATTCATAGACAATATTTTTCTCATTTCATTGCTTTTATGCTGTTGAACTGTGAATCATTTCATTTACTGGTGCTTCTATTTGATCCATCTGTATTCTAGTTCATTCTTCTGTATTTCAATGTCAAGTCTTTTCAATCTAGTTTTATTTCACTGCATTTCAATAAAGTTTGAATTGAATAAAGACAGGTTTCTTTTATTTATTCAGTCTATTAACACAAATCCACATGTATGTAAGTTCATTTTAAAAGCACATTTTCCATAAAATGAAGTCTATAAAGTAGAACAAGCTCTTAAATGGACCATCAAGAACTTTTTATATTTATTAAATGCTGCAGCACAAATCTGCACTGATTTAAAGTCGATCACATTAAATGGAAGCTACTGAAAAAAAAAAGCTTCATTTTGTTAAACTGAAAGACATTTCAAGTGTGCATCTCATTTTATCCAGCTTAGTAACATAATTCATTTGGTAAGAATTTTGAAAATATTCTATAAAATATAGGGGTGGAAACATGCATTTTATTAATCCAGTGAAAAAATTAAATTCAGCATTGATTTGAGATTAAAATACTGGGAAGAAACAAAACATAGAATTTAAGTTGACACAAAAACTATACAACTAAATATAAAGGTTTGTCCTTTTTAAAATCAGTGTTTTAAGACAAGTCAGCTTTGATTTTAGAATATGGAAATAAAAATGGCTGATTTTGGATTAAAACATCACCATTAAAGATTTTTTTTAATGCACTAAATCAATAAAAAAAAAATGTAGTAAAGCGAGTTGGGATGAATTTGAAGTCACATTATAGGGAAAAAATATGCTGAATTTAGTTTATATTAAAAAAAAAAAAAAAAAAAAAAGAGAGATTTGTGTCAAAGAGAAGCACCAAAACTACAATAAAGATGACTGTGCATTAATTTGAAACGCATTTATTTTCCATTCAAATAATAAATGAAGTCAATCACAGTTGTTAATTATTTCCAACTCAGAGCGACGGTGTTGAAATCACTGGGTTTTGTGTCATTAAAGCAGTTAGTGGAGCTTCATGGAGGTGAGCTGAACGTCCTCTGACTAGCTGCTGGATGAAGCTGAGGATGAGGAGCTGCTGGATTTACACTCTGGAGGCTCCAACTAACGTCACTTTGGTGCATAAATGTGTCCAGAAACGTCCTCAAGCACTTCACCAGTAAAACTGTGATCAGGGAGGTGATTTGAGTCGACATCTGAGCTGCACAACAACTAAACTCTGCTGACTTATAGTCTAATACGGCGACTTAGAAAAAAACCTTTGGATAGAAATGAAACATCACCACTTTTACTCACCTGTGGGAGTGAGTTTGAAAGATCCTGCTGTAGACAGATGAGGGCAAACTGAAGCAACAAACACCTGTCCAGGCCTGGTTTAGGATCACATGAGGCCTGCAGGTGACAGAAAGACGCTGAGATGCTAAAAGAAGAACAAGAGGCTGTAAATCCAGAACATTTCTCCTGTCAGGTCTTACTTTCTGCAGCAGAATCCAGTTCCAGGCTGTTCAGGCAACAGTTTCACACAGAAAAAGAAGCTTCCTCACTGAGTGTCTGCACCTTTCTGCTAAATGTTTGTTCCAATGAGCAGCTGATCCAGGTGAGCTGCTAATTAGGCCACGCCTCTGACTGGAGCAGGTTACGCCCCAAACACCTGCTCCAATCAGATCACAGAGAAGCTTTACCTGCAGAAACCGCCCCCTCAAAAAACATCGTTTCCATTCATGCTTTATTGTTCTTTTCCCATTTCTTCCAGATTTATAGATCAAAAAGTTGCTTGTTTGGCTTCAACAACTTTCCCTCCTCATCACCAGCAGTTTACTTTGTTTTCAGCTGTTCCCAATTTAGTGAAACTGCAGTAAAATAATTCCCGCAAAAGTACTGCTGATCAGATTAACTGGGCAAAATAACGTATTGAATAGAGAAAAAATATAAATAACCTCCATATCATACATGCGTTTTTATTTTAACTGCATTTAAATCAACAAAAATATTGTTTTTAACAGATATTTGCTGCTATTTAAATAGAAAAATTATGGCTTTTAAGGCCTGAAAAATGGCAAAGAAGTGCTGTTTTTGGTAGAAGACAGATAATATCCAGTTAAATCACCCAAAACAAGTATGACTTTACATCTCGTCTGTAAAAATAATAATGAATAAATAAACAAAGATATAGATGTCTTTCAGATACTTTCCATGATTTGATGGAAAAATTACATATATCAAGAATTTAAAACTTATTTTTTGCCTCTGCTTGGATTAAATCAGACAGACTGGGGAGGATTATTGTTAAAAACTGCTTGTTCATTGATAGTATGAAAGAATTTGTTGGTAAACATCATTTTGCCTGTTTGTTCTTGTGAGCTGATCGTCTGTTGGATCTCGTTTGTCTTTGCTTTGTCTTGTTTTCATCATTTTGCACTGAATCCAGATACGATTTTCAGCAGGGACAGAAAAGTTTCTCCCCTTCAGCAGAAAACAGAAATTCTTCTTTCAAGCCTTTTTAAACAAAGATAAACCAGGAGGATCTGCAGTAGAACGTCTGCGATGCATTTCTTGCAGTATGTGAACTTTTAAAGATTATAGAAGACAAAAAGAGAGAAAAATGTGAACTTATAGGATTAAAAAAAGAGAAATTTGCTCCACAAAACACAACTGACTTTTTCTGAAAGTATTTTATTTCCTTTTATGTTATGATACTATAAACACACACACTCTGCAAAATAACACAAATAAATATTAAACTGAAAAGCACTAAACAGAAAATCAGTCAAACTGTAGATATCTGCAGCGATCATGAGTTTACTGTGAAAGTTGCAAGAAAAATTCCACCGAAACACAAAACCAGCGTTTAACAGCAGCAGACATAAAACACCACAAACTCAAAGGCAGTAATAAAGTAATTGGAACACAAGAGGGCGCTGTTGCACTCTGGGTGGTTCCTTCAGTCTCCTCCTCCTGGTGGAAATCTTTCCCATCAGGCTGTTCTCTCCACTTCACACCAAAATATGCTAATATCAAGGTTTTTACAGTTAAAACACAGATTTGACCTCCTTGTTTGGTTACGTTTTAGCACCACAACTACTTAGTTACGTTTAACTCATGGATGATCTGCAATAATATGGTGTTTTTCTACCTTAATGGCAGAAATGTCCTGTTTGCTCTTCACTGGTTCAGCTTCGTTGTTCTGCTCTCAGGTGTGTATCAGGTATCGACTAGTCATGTCTGACAGCTTTATTCCTGTGTGTTGATGGTGACGATAAAACTAGAGTCAGACTCAAACTCAATCACAGAAGCTGATTCTGATCTTCTACTGGTGGATATTTGATCTTTAATTATTCAGTCAAGCTGTATTTATAGAAGGAAACAACCAGATTAAATGTAGAATAAAGAGTCAGCAGCACAAGAAACTGATGATTAATATCTGTTATTATTCTGTGAGGTGATTAAAATGAACTCACTTTATCTGTAGTTTCTGATCTTCTGCTCCGAGTGTCTGAACTGTTGTTTCATCCACAGTGTTTCTATGTTAATCCTCATGTGTGTGTTTGCATGTTATATAACCAGAATATGCCATTTAAAGCCACACGGTGTATTTATAGATTTCATATTAACTCTTTAAATGAGCAGGAATCACTTTATTTTACACATTTTTCACATTGTGCAACTTTCATCTCAAAAAACAAGGAACTAAACCAATAAATAAAGAACTAAACGACTTCAACATATTATGAATGTTTAAAAATCACATGTATCTGTGTTTGTTCATTTTCCAGATAAGTCGTTTTTTACATGTTTCATGCATCCAGATGTTTAAAAATCTCTTTACTGAACTGACTGGATTTTCTCAACAAATATTTTACTCTGAACAACTGAAAACAATCAGGAGAAATGAGGTTTTCATTAGACGCCGGCAGCAAAAGGAAGCGTTGAGCAGAAATACCTGCAGATTGATGAAAACATTGATCTTCTATATTTCTTTAGTCTGCTGTTGAGAGATGTTCTCACTGTGATCCGTCCGTCAGTCCGTCTGCTTTAACGTGGACGAAGGATTGAAATGAGCTGTAACTTTAAACTGCAGCTGATTCAAACCAAACAGATCCATTAAATGTGCGTCTCTTCTCATCTTCATCCCCGAACAATCAGTGGAACAGAATCAGTCCAAATCTGACAGTCAACAACTGGAATCAGAGCAGATCAGCTGTCAGTCTGTGGTTTCAACAGTCTGACAACAAACTTTGGTCTTTTTCTAACTGGAAAATTTCCCAACATTTAGAGTTTTTCTTGATTTGTTTCTTCTGACTGCACTCACCTATAAATGTTCTGCTAATGTGACCATTTTTCATTTACCTGACTTCCTGCTGTTGGCTGTTCAAAGACAAAGTGTGTCCTCGGTGTCACCACCTCAGTTTTCCTGCTCGGTGCAGAAACAGCAGCGGTAACACCAGACTGCTGGGCAGACCGAACCAGACTCCCGACACCAGAACCTCACACCGGACACGCTCAGTGGCTGCAGAGTACGAGTGGACCACCACAACCAGCACATGGCCTCCAAACCTCAACACCAGAGCTCCCAGTATGGCCGTGATGGTGTAGAACGCCCTCATCTTTGATTGGTGGACTCGCTCCCTGTCCCCGCCCCCTTCCCCCGGCCCTGGACCGATCAGAGAGCGAAGAACCGACAGGCTGCAGAAAGAGACGACGGCGGCCGAGAGAGTCAAGATGCACAAAACTGCGACGGCGCTGAAAGTTACGACGAGACTGAAGGAAGCAAAGAAAAGCAGCCAAATGCACAAAACACAAAAGTTTCTGACTCTGACCCCGCCCCTTTGCCTCAGACCCAGGTAGGTGATTGGATGAACCACGGCCAGGTGGCGCTCTGCACAGGTGAGGGTGTGAAAGAGAAGCTGTCCATACGAGGTGACGGAGAAAAGGTAGAGGCCCGTCACCATGGACCACAGCATGCCGAAGAAAACGCCAACGCAGAACAAAGCGCAGCCCAACACGCCCACCGTCTCCATGGCAACCAGGTGGTAGGTGAAGACGTCCGAGTGGCTCGTCGCCGCGGAAGCCGAGCGCCGGTTCTGCCGCCATCGTTGGAGACCGAGGTGGAGGACGAGGATGCAGAGAGGGAGGAGAAGGAGGATGTTGGTGGCCGAGAAGGAGATTAAGATGAAAACACTGGATCTGTAGCTAAAGCAGCTACTGGAGGCAGGAAAGATGGAGGAGGAGTTGGAGGAGGAGATGGAGGAGGAGTTGGAGGAGGAGATGGAGGAGGAGTTGGAGGAGGAGATGGAGGAGGAGATGGAGGAGGAGATGGAGGAGGAGATGGAGGACATCGCTGCTCATATGGAGCTGAGGAGACGACGACAAGACACAAGAACATGGAAATAAATCAATGAGTGGATCATCAATGAAAATCAATCAGAACTTCAACAGACTTTCTCTGAGTCATCTGGTTCTTCCTCTACAGTAACTTTATCTATAGACACTTCACATTTCAGGAGGAAAAACACATTTAAGTTCTGGTAAAACCAGCAACCAAACCAGGATGGATGCAGGCATTTTTTTCTGAGTTTTCTCTCCAACTAATCAGCAGAAACTCCAAGAATTCACAGCTTCTGTTCAACAGGAAATATTTAGAATTCTGCCAGAAAAAGTCTCCATGAACCTGAACATTGTTGTATTTGTATTTCTGTTTAAGTTCAGGCTTAAAAAACAAGATACTCTTCACAGGATGAAGGTAGAAATGTGATCATTAATAAAGTTAGTGGAGATGAAGAAGCAGATGTTCTGAGGAGGTCAGGAGGATCTTTGTTCAGATTTGTTGATCAGTTCAATCCAAACGATTTATCACATAAACTCAAGTGGTTTAAGCTCCCAAATTACATACATTTAAATGAAATGTTCTAATTATTCACAGAATCACCAACAGAAATATTAGTTTTACAACCAAATTCTAAGTGAGTGATGAAAAGCTTCTCACCTGATCAGTGTTTGTTGTTGAACTCGTGTCTCCAAACTGGACTGCAGCTCTGCTGGATCTCCTCTATTAATACTTGTTCATGATGGCAGGTTTGTGTGTTTGTGTGTTTGGGTGTTTGTGTTTGCATGTGTGAGGTTGGACTGAAAACAATCTCTGGGTTTTTTTTGCATGTAACAAAACCCTTAAAGCATCTGATTTATGTAATGATACTTTATACTGTCGACTAATTGCAGCAGACTGAGTTCTGTGATGGAAAATGGAATCAGCATCTGCTGCCTTTCAGCTCAAACATTCACAGTCTGCATGCAAACGTAGAGTTCAGGCAGCAAACTGCTACAGAAGCTCTACAAATCCTTTGGTTTCTGCTGCTTTTCATGCAAATTTAAGTTCTGCATTTCAATAATGGAGTATTGTTACATAGTAAAACACAAAACCTGCTGTAAGTCAAATGTGTTGTTACTGGAATTTGCCTTTGAATACTAAGATGTTAAAACTAATTTTCTTTCATTTTTCTGACATTAATGATGTTCATCTTCAGTAGACTATAGAAGATTAAATGTAAAGTTCATTTTTACTGATGTCTGTCTTCCACTTTGGTCCAGAGTGACATTTCTCAACAAACACTAAACTGATGCTTGTGGAATTTGGTGCAGATATTCATGGTTCCAAGATGATGAACCTTCTTCACTTTGGTGATTCTCTGACTTTTCCCCTAAAACCAACTTGATCTCCACATTCATTCATGTCTTGTAGTTATTTTGTGTGGTTTTGTGGTAGTTTTGCGTGTATTTCTGGTTATTTTGTCTCTGTGTGGTGTTTTGCATATTGTGTTGTTGATTTTGTGTGTGTTTGTGGTTGTTTTATGTCTCTGTGTTTATTTTGCATCTCTTTGTGGTCACAGGTGAATGTTTTTCTCATGTATCAATGAGAACAAACATTTCTCTGTGTGATATTTTAGGTCTTCTGGTGACAACATGTTCTCACATTCCTGACAGCTGTGAGGTTTTTGTTGTTTTATTTTCTTGTTTTGTTTATTTTCCCCAGAGTGATGTTTGTCACAGCTGTTAAGTCTCTTTCAAATCTCATTTTCTTTCATTCTTTCTGACCTTAATGACATTCGTCTTTAGTAGACAACAGAAAATTGAATATAAGTGTAATTTTTTGTGGTGGTCTTCCACTTTGGTCCAGAGACCTTTGCCTTCATGTTTCTGTAGTTACAAAGAAACACACAGAGCACATGAAGAACTTCTGGCAGAAGCCCATGTCATCCTGAACACCCATCCCTGAAGAACTTTCTCCTTGATCCCAGGGGAGATTGGGGACATGAATCTGAGTGGGCCTTATTCAAAGCTTCCATTGCAGAAGCAACTGATAAGAGCTGCATCCAGAAGGTCACTGGTGTCTGTCATAGTGGCAACCTAAAAAGCCACTGGTGGACACCAGCAGTGAAGGAGGCCATCAGGTGAAGAAGGAGGCCTTTTGGGCCAGGTTGGCTCAGGGGTCTCCTGAAGCAGCTGACAGGTACCAGCTGGCCAAAAGGGCTGCAGCAGCAGCAGCAGAAGCAACAATTCAAATGTAGGAGGAGTTCAGAAAGGCTATGGAGACGGACTGTTGGTTGACCTTGAGGAAGTTCTGGCAAACTGTTCAAAGCCTCAGGAAGGAGTGGCAGGGTTTTGTCCAGGCTGGTTACAGCTGAGCCTGAACTGGAGACATTGTCAAGCGGTGGAAAGAGGAGGAACTCCTTAACCAGGTTAACATGTCTTTTGCTGAGAAGGAAGAGCCTGAAGACTCAGCCAAATCCATGGTAGAGATTGTAGAGGTAGTCAAGATAAGTTCTCAGTGGCAAGGCACCAGGTATGGATGAGATTCACCCTGAGATGGTGAAGGCTCTGGACACTGTTGGACCATCTTGGCCGACATGTCTCTTCAGTGCTCTGTGGTCACTGGATACGATACCTGTGGACTGGAGACCAGGGTGGTGGTTCCCATTTTTAAATTATCGTCTTGGTCCTGAATCTTGGATTTTGGAGGAGCAATGTGGATTCAGGGGAGTTCAACCAGCCAGCCCACATACGGTTGGTGGATCTGAAAAAGGCCTTTGACCCTGTCCCTCAAGGAACTCTGTGGGTTGTAGTGCAGGAGATGGGATACTGGGGTTGTTGTTAGGAGCCATTCAGTCCCTGTACAAGCAAAGACAGAGCTGTGTTTACATTCTCAGCACAAACACATGTCTGGTGGTTTGGACTCTGCCAGGGCTGCCCTTTGTCTCCAACTCTGTTTGTCGTATTTATGGACGGGATCTCAAGGTGCAGCCAGAGTGAGGAGCATGTCTGGTTTGGTGACCTCAGAGTTGCTCTGTGTTTTGAGCACAACATGCTTCTGTTGGTTTCAGTGGACTGCGATGTAACAAGTTGCAGTGTGAAGCAACTTAGATGAATCAGCACTTCTAAGGCCATGGCCAAGGTTCTCTGCTGGTGAATTAATATCTCTGGGTTGGAGGGAGGAGCTGCCACAAGAAAAGAAGAGCAAGTATCTTAGGATGTTGCTCACAGCTGATGGGAATATGGAGCTTGAGATAGACAGTATGAGTTGGTGCAGGATCAGCAGTAATCTGGATGCTGTACCAGACTGTGGTGGTGAAGAGGAAGCTTAGCCAGAAGGTAAAACTCTCATTTTATCAATCAGTCTACATTCCAAACCTCAGATATGGTCATGAGCTCTAGGAAGTGACCAAAAGAACAAGTCACTGTTCCTCATGTCAACAACAAAGACACTAGAGAAGGAGGCCACTAAGACACCTATGACTCCCCTGAGGGAGTTACAACCTTTAGAGATTGGAGATTCTGTGCATACAACAACTGTTGCTGTGTTCTCCCATAACATCACTGTCGAAAGTTGATGTTAAATCTGGACTAGAGTTCACCAGAAGACACGTGGAGACTCTGAAGTCAACTGGAAGAAGGTTCTTAGGTCTGAGGAGACCAGGATGGAGCTTTATGACCATCAGACTAGATGATATGTTTAGTGAAAACCAAATAGTGCATATAATTAAACACACCTTACCCACTATGAAGCACGTTGGTGGCAGCATCATGGTGTGAAGTGAAGCACGGTGGTGGCAGCATTTTGTGCGTCTAGAGACACACAATCCTAACACAAAGAGACCAAAAGGGTAAGAGAAAGAGACATAAAATGAGCTTCCTGATGCTCACCATGCAGTGTGGAGACAGACAGCAGAGACTCTCAGATGAAGGTTTGAACCGTGAATGATGTGATGATCTACAGGAACGCTCTGTGTGATCTATGAAGGACAGTAAAGAAGTTTGTGTTGCTCTGAGGTTCAGCTACAGATTTATTGACGGTTTACAGTGTTTCTGGATTTTTGTCTACAGAACTGCTGAGAGAAACAATGAAGGTGTTTTAGACCAAGATCATTATATAATCACATTATTAGACACTTTCACTCAGTAGTTTTCCAACTCAAACAAGAATCAGAGACACAGTTTAGCAGAAATGACCATTTTGAAGTCTAAAAACACAGAATGCATTCTTTAATTAATCTATTGTAGTTTCAGGGGGTAAAAACTTCTTCATTGCTTCAATGGGTTTCAATGGGGACGTTCTGTCTCTAAAGTTCTGAATGTTCTTTCTTAATGAGGTTAAAGCACCCTGAAGTCCTCTATGTGCTATAAAACCCTGATTAGCTCATCCTTTTGTTGAAGCTCATCTGCTTTTATTGTTGAAATCAGGAAACATCTGACCAACAAGCAGTTAAACATCCTGGTGTCTCCAAGCTGCTCCCTTTAGAGAATCCAGACAGAAGAGCAGCAGTGGCATTTAGAGACTGAACAAATGTTAAAACAAGGAAAATAGGATGTTTAAATCAGATTCAAGTACAAACAGTGATAAAACTGGAGAACGTGACTATAAACTGAATTCATGTGAAAACTGAACAATCCTGTGTAAACTGCAACCTAATGGAGACATAGATAAGGCGACAAAGCTGGAGGTACAAGGCCTCTCTTTGTCTGCACTCATGAGTTGAAACCATAGTCATGATGAACTAAACAGAATACATAACTGGGGAAAACCCAGTGATAAGTATGGAGGGAAAGCATCAGGGGATTTTTGAGGAAAGGAGGTGGTTCAACTTTTTACTCCACCCAGTACTGATGTAAGGTTTCTTTTTCTGGAACAAATCCTGTTTTTCTTTTGCAGGAAACGGCCTGTTGCTGCCACCTTCCTGCCTGTACTCAGTTACAGAGATATTGTTTACATGAATAAATGGACCCACTCTCTCAGACTGCTGGATGCTGTTTATCATGGAGCTCTTAGATTTATAACAGACTGTAAACATCTCACTGTACTTCCTGGTTAACTGGTCATCACTGTCCACACACAGACTTCTCCACTGGGATCATTTCATTTACTAATCCATCCTTGCCAACATATTTATCCTCCTTCATGCCACAGAAACAGTTCAGCCATAATCTACATTTTCCACTAAACTCAGAAAAACAGCGTTTTCTTCCTCTGCTGTCTCAACCTGGAACTCACTACAGCAGAGACTGAATCTGTCCAACTTGATTCCCCTGGTGGACTTCAAACGTCTCTGAAATACGATGGAAATATCATCTCTTAGGACTTGTTCTTGTTCTTAGTGTTTTTACTCTTCAACATTATTGCCTGGTGCTTTTGCACATTCATTTAGATGTCTATGTTGTGTTTTGTCATGAACTTTTCTGTCTGTAACTCAGTGTTTTATTGTTATGTTGTCTACTTCATGTCCCTTAGTGATGCTTGTCAGTGACGTAATGTTGTTTTGTTGTTATTTGAGGATGAATCTCTCTTAAGAGTGAGATTCTGTGTCTCAATGAGATTCTCTTTATAAATAAAGGTTAAAAAAAATATATAAATAAAAATATGTACAGGCAACACAACAGATGTAAACACAATGAGGCCATTTAATCTCTTGGTTCTATTTAAACTCCAGAACTCTGCTGTACATGGATCAGACTATCTACCAATAATCTTATTTTTCTGGTCAAACACATCAAACCTGCTCAGTCAGCGATTAAAGTTCAATGAAAATAACTTTCTTTTCAATGATGTGATGAGGAAATAACTGTGAAAATTTCAGGTTTTTTTTTTTTATCTCTAATCATTCCCGAGATATTGTTGTTAACTGGAGATATTCAGTAAATGATAGTTTCATCAGCATAAAGATGAATAAATGCATTTAGGTTTTGACCCACACTGTTGACATAAATAGTAAAGAGAGTGGATCCTGAGACAGAACCTTGTGGAACACCTTCTGTAACATACAGAAAGCTGGAGGAGAAACCACAGAGCTGCACACATTGCTTACGATTGGTGAGATAATCTGAGAACCAGCCAGCAGCTTGATGTGATAGGCCAATATCTGACGGCCTCCGACATGAAATATCACCATCAACAGTATCAAACGTCTTAGATAATCAATGAAGAGTGCAGCACAATAATTCTAGGCGTCCAAGGCTTCCACAACATCATTTAAAACCTTCACTGAAGCAGTTACTGTACTGTTGAAGCTGCTTCCTAAAATCAGACTGATGAGGAGATAAGACACCATTTAAAGTCAAGAAGTCCTTGATCTGATCATTCACCAGCTTTTCAACTTTTTCAACTGCGAAGGATCGCCACCTTTCAATAAGGGGAGAATGAAAGCAGATTTCCAAACATCAGGAATGACATTTTGGACAGAAAGATTGAAAATATGTGATACTAGTTCAGCTGTGATATTTGCTGCCAGGTATAAATGTACAGATGTAGATTAATAAACTGTCCCTGTTAAAATGTCTTTCAACCCTCTGAACCACAAACATCCTTCTTAAAGTTAACAGAATGAACGTTTCCAACACTGCGACACAAAAAGAATCCTGCAAAGGTTTAACAAATAAATCTGGACACTTTCTGACTTGTTTGGACAGATTTGAGTCATTTTGGACATTTTTGGGTCATTTTTGGACAAATTCTGAGTTATTACGGACAAAGTTGAAGTCATTGTGGCACATTTTAGTCATTTGGGGAAATTTATAGTATTTTTGGACAATTTTCAAACTACTTTGAACAAATTACATCTGTGTTTTTGAGTAATTTTATCCAAATTTTGGACAAAGTTTGAATCATTATGGGCATGTTTTAGGAATTCTGGACAATTCTGAGTGAGTCTGGACAATATTTGAGTCATTAAACACAAATGTTAGGAATTCTGAACACATTTTGAGGCTCAGTTTCAGACTCTTTTCCTGCAGACAGAAACCAGGACTACAGTGTCGTCCTTCATTCAGGGCTTCGCAGGAAACAGCGTTTAGACAAACTTAGAAAAATCATGTTTATCATGACAACTTTGAGTTTTTAGACACTTCTACAACTCTAAAATTTCTATGATGAAATGGTTAAAAACACACAAATCTTTGTCAAATAAAACAACAATTCTGATGAAGATGACATTTAATGTTGGATCTGGAAGGTCCAGTCTCTGGTGGATCAGAACTCCTGGATAGAACTACACCATGAAAACTAAAGAACACGCCAAGAAACTTCAAATGTCCACAAAGAGACAAACAGCTCCCCCTGGAGGCTTCCAGCTGCTGTTACACATCTGCTGTAGGACTACAAACTCCATCAAACACACTGAGGAAGAAAATCTCATCTACAATCCAGACTTTTCATGATTTCAGTGCATAAATATTCTTTATACATATCCTGTATGTTTAATGTGTAAACCTGCTGACCCGTACCTCCGTAATCTCCCTGAACGAAGCCTCAGAAACCGACTTGGAGATGCAAGAAAAGCATGAAGAAGTTCTCATGGTGAGTCCTGTTTCTCTGCCAGGTCTGATTAGAAAACCGGTTAGTATTTGTGATGATGTTTATCACAGAGAATATTCAGCCAACACCATAAACCCAGTCTCTACATGCATGGTTCCCACCATGAAGCATGGAGGAGGAGGTTTGATGGTCACTGTTGGGGATTTATTCCAAACTGAAGGAACCCTGAACCAGCATGGCTACCACAGCATCCTGCAGCGACATGACATCCCATCAGGTCTGGTTTAGTTGGACCATCATTTATTCTCCAACAGGACAATGAGCCTAAACACACCTCCAGGCTGTGGAAGGACTATCTGACCAAGAAGGAGATGATGGAGATGACCTGGCCTCCACAGTCACCTGACCTGAACCCAATCCAGATGTTTAGGATGAGATGGACCTCAGAGTGAAGGCAGAAGGACCAACGGGTGTTCAGCATTTCTGGGACTCCTTCAAGACTGTTGGAGAACCATTTCAGGTTCTACCTCATGAAGCTGAAGGTCCCACAGCGACTGTCCATGAACCAGGAGAACCAACAGAAACATATCAGACCTTCATAGTTCATCATGATTCTTTGTTGACACACTGAGCTGCTGCAGAGATCATGAACAGTCTGGCTGGTAAACAGGAAGTTCCAGACCTCAGGAAGGTTTCATGTCTCAGCAGCTACAAGCTCCACCTTCAGGTAGAAACAGGAAACTATTTCTCTGAACAGCTTCAGTAAAGATCAGACATGAACTGGTGTTAACTGGTTCAACTTTGGTTTATGTTGGATATTTGTACCAAACTAAGAACTGAAGAAGAAGAAGAAGAAGACGGTAAAACATCGTCATTCTGCTGTTTGCTGTTTCCTGTTCTGTCTGAAGTCTGAGGTCACATGATTTACTGGAAACAGACCAGAAGCTCAGTTTTTGAAGTGGAGTTTAACGAATTTTGGCGCCATTTATCTCACGTGTCTTTACGCTTTGCATCAAACTACCGGATCAGAGGAAGAAGAAGACAGTAAAATGTCTGCTGGAACATCTGAGTTATTCTGTCTGATCTGTTTCCTGGTCTGTTCCTGTACAGGTGAGTTATAATGTTCATTTATTATAATATTCATTATTTCCACCTCTGATGGACCTGGACAGGCTCTTATTTTGTAGGAATCAATGTATTTACCAACAGTGTAATAATGTGAATTACTGCATATATTCATGTTTAAGGATGTATTTACATTTAAAAACAACTGAATAAAGTTTCCATTTTAATTGAACCATTTAGTATTTTTTTACTTTTTAATTAGTAATTTTTCCAACAGAGATCAGTCCTGATCAGAACCACCAAATATGAATTCAGTTATTATTATTATTTATTATTTATTATTTATTATTATTATTATTATTATTATTATTATTATTATTGTTATTGTTATTGTTATTATTATTATTATTATTATTATTATTATTATTATTATTATTATTATTATTATTATTATTATTATTATTGTTATTATTATTGTTATTATTTATTATTATTATTATTATTATTATTATTATTATTATTATTATTATTATTATTATTATTATTATTATTATTATTATTATTATTATTTTAACCTGTTAAATACAACTTAGTCCACATATTCAAACTTCCACAATTATTATTTCCTCCATATTGAGTGGAAATGTTTCAATCAGTGTGGAATCTGTTAATGATGAACAACTAAATGGATTCTAATGAACTAAATGGACTCTAATGAACTAAATGGATTCTAATGAACTAAATGGATTCTAATGCAGGATCGTTTATTCAGTGTCAGATTTTTTTTTGTTTGTTTGTCTTAAATCACGCTCAGGACCTTCTGTAATCTGATTACATGTAATCAGTTACTAGCCAGCCCTGATTCCTCTTCATCAACCTGATGAATCCACTGATGACTAAAACAACAGAAGCAGCAGCTCAGAGTTCATGGAGGAGTTTAGAGGTTAAACTCTTCTCATCTGGATCAACTTTAACTTCTCTATTGTTTCTTCTTCAGCTCAGAAAATCATCACAGCTGCTCTTGGACAGGATGTCATTCTACCATGTGAAGCTCCCCAGAAGAACATCTTCATCCTCCTCACACCTGTAAAGTGGAACAGACCTGGGCTGGAACCAGAATATGTTTTTTTCAACCAAGGCAAACACTTAGATCCAGAGAAGCAGCATCCATCTTATAAGAACCGGGTGGATCTGCAGGACAAAGAGATGAAGGACGGAGACTTTTCTCTGGTTCTGAAGGATGTGACGATGGAGGACAATGGAACATATGAGTGTTGGGTTTTCCAGAGAGAAACAAACGACTGGAAGACATGGAGTTGGAAGATTGAAACCACCATCAACCTAGAAGTTGTTGAACCTGGTGAGTTTGTGTTCAGAGTTCAGTTTGTGTCTCTGATGAAGCTGCTTGGTCTCAGATCAGATGTTTGTGGTTTATAAAGATGTTGCTGATGAGACTTTGGAGAAAACAGCTGATCTGACTGATGTTCAATCACCTGATGTCTCTGATATCTCTGTCTGTAGGAGACAAGGATGGAGGAGACAAGGATGGAGGAGACAAGGATGGAAACATTATACGATCAGTCCTGGCAGTGATACTTGTTGCTTTGGCTTCTGTTGGTCTCCTGGTCTGTAGAACTCTAGATGATCCATGAAGAAGAACCCAAACCTCCCAGTTCCTCCTGATGATGAAGCAGCAGCTGAACAGATGTTCTGAAACGAAGACATGAAAGTTTTTCTGAGCAGCAGCAGAACAAACTGTAAATGTGAACAGAACAGAATGAAGCTGAATCCACCTTTTCTCATGTCTTAGTCTGAGCAGAAATCCCTGTTGAAGCCTCCGACTGAATCTGGTGAAATAAATGAATGTGTGATCATCAGAGACGTGAAGAAGTGGACGGCTGTAGTCCTCTCTGAAAGCTCTGAAATCATCTGAACATGTCTGAAGGAAGTTTGTTTACTGCTTGAAAAATAAAAGATTAACATGTTTTTATTCCCTGTTCACAGAGTTGTAATGTGGAATGTGACCAGCAGCTTTACCTCAGCAGTGTTTAAATGTCAAGTACAGCAGCTAACCTGGAGATAGAGTCCATACAGGATGCTAGCAGCACAGGCTAGTGCAGTGGCTAAGCTAAGCTAAGATAAGATAAGATAAGCTAAGGTAAGGTTATATCAGCCCCAGGTTGCTACCTGGAGTACTGATGTAGTATTAGAAGGTTGGTAGTAGTACTACCTGCAGTACTGATGTAGTATTAGAATACTAGTGAACCTTCTGGTGAAGCAGTGGGCTTTAAAGCCTCAGAGGTTCATGAGGCTTCATTTGACCATCAGTGGTGTTTATTGGTTAAACCTTGGTTTGACAATAATAATAATAATAATAATAATAATAATAATAATAATAATAATAATAATAATAATAATAATAATAATAATAATAACAATAATAATAATAATAATAAAAGAAGAGGAAGAAGGTAAAACATCGTCATTCTTCTGTTTGTTCTGTTTACGGTTCTGTCTGAAGTCTGAGGTCACATGATTTAGTGGAAACAGACCAGAAGCTCCTGTGTTCCAGATTATCTGGTGTTTAGATTATCTGGTGATTCCAGCGTTTCTGAGGCAGATGTTTTGTAGGCGTGGCTTTTCAGGACCCCTGACCGACTAACCAGGAGATAAACAATGGGACAACTTCGTCTATAAAATGAGATTTCTGCTGTTTTTTGACTTTGGTCTTGATAACATTATCAGAAAATAAGAGGCGTTGTCATTTTAAAGCTGACAGATTGTCAGATTACAGGAAAGAAACTGCTGCAGTGGAGCTGTGATCACTGGTTCCTGTCATTATTCTGTTCTAAGGAGGCAGCAACCCTATTTTAACAGGAAGTTCACCAATCTGTGCGATTACAGAATGCTAAAGTGTTGCAGTTTAACATCGATGTACTGATACAGTGTTGGCAGGTTTAGATCACATTTCAGCTACACCGTCTTATTTAAATACTAAAACAGTCCAGCAGCAGCCAACGTATTGAATTGGAAATGCAGAAATTCAGCAGAATTCACAGAACATTCATATTGAAACCCGCAGTAGAAGGTTGTTGTGTTAAACTACTCTAAACTGTGACATATCATTGAGAAAAGATAGTAAAGGACATTTACAGCTACTGCAGTGGTAGTTTGCATCTACCAGGACTGATTTATTTATTTATTTATTTATATGTAGTCTGTAATATGTACATATTGTAAACATTTTTACTCTATTTCAAATAATTTTAATTTTTATTTCAGTCCGATTGTGAGTTTTTGCAACAAAAACTTCAACAGTCATGATGTGAACCAGCTGCTGTATGTTCTGTCTGACAATAAAAGTAGCTATTCTATTCTATTCTATTCTATTCTATTCTATTCTATTCTATTCTATTCTATTCTATTCTATTCTATTCTACTCTTCTATTCTATTCTATTCTATTCTATTCTATTCTATTCTATTCTATTCTATTCTATTCTATTCTAAACTATTCTATTCAATTCTACTCTATTCTATTCTTCAGGTTCAGTAGCATTAATATCTTCGTCTCTATTGATTCTAGTTCTACGCGTTTATAAATATAATTTCTATAGAACCAGTGGATTGTAAACACAGTGAACTGGTTCCATAGAACAGAATGCTGGTTAACCAGTTTAATCCCAGTAAAATAAATAAATCCAGAGTAACTGGATAAAACCAGATGAAGGTCTGGAAGTTCTGGAGTCACGATGCTAGATCTCTGGTTGAAATCCTATCACATGGTTTCTAGAATCTCTCCTTAGAACGTGTTTAAACTAAACTGACCTCAGATCCACCAGTTTAACTGCAGTAATCTCTGGAACTGAGCAGATTAATGTTAAAGCTGCAGTTTATTACCGTCAGTGTGTTTTCAACAGGCATCTCCAGAGCCACCTATGATCTAACAGCTGCCTGAATGTCACCAGATAATCTGAACACCAGTTTATTCACAACACCGAGGCGGAGTTCAACGACTTCCAGCGCCGTTACTTTCTGCTTCACGGATTCTTTTCTAAAGTAACATTCAGTAAATCACATTAACGTGAGTTTACTGGATAAACTTTGTGTTTTTAACCGGATATTTTTAGCAGACTACCAGCGGATCAGAGGAGGAAGAAGACGGTAGAATGTCTGCTGGAACTTCTGAGTTCTTCTGTCTGATCTGCGCTCTGCTCTCTACCTGTACAGGTGAGTTCTGAACGGAAAACACTCCGGACTCCTGTTGTGTTCTTTGCTGCTCTGTTCGTCCGCAGCAGCTCCAGTTTAAAGCAGGGGGTGTCCAACATGCGGCCCGCGGGCCAAAACCGGCCGTCCAGAGGGTCCAATCCGGTCCTAAAGTGTTAAAAATGACAGAGAGGACATGAACTGTAAACCAGTGGCGGTTCTAGAAGAAAGTTACTGAGAGGGTGCAGTGTTTAATCACAAGCGAACAGTAAAAACAATAATATTTAAGCACTGAAAACTTTTATTTTGCTTTATATTAAAAGCAAACCAACGTTTATTTATTTCTTTACTGAAGCACTGAAGTTGTCAGGACCAGTGTTGAAATGTGGAACATCAGGAAGATGGAATGAAAGGGGTTTAGTTTGCTGCTGTTCACACTCCACTAGACTTAGAACTGCAGTATCAGGATACTGCTGTCAGGAAAACTGGTCCTCAGATACATTTAGATCCACGGCTGGTCTGGATTCTATACTTAGTCTGTTCCTGGACTCACTAATATCTGTGGAGAGGTACACAGTAAACATAGTTCACAATTACAATCAGGTACCATATGCATGTACTTTTAAAATGCACAATATGCATTTGTTTATTTTTTAAAATACAATATTCATTATCAATGACACACAAAAAGAATTTACAGCAGAAAGCAACACTTTATGGACACATCAATTAATTATAATGACACTGATTTACAGATTGCAAATATGAACACATTTTCTACTGGTTCTTCCTCTGGTTCTTCCTCTGGTTGTCCCTCTGGTTCTTCCTCTGGTTCTTCCTCTGGTTCTTCCTCTGGTTCTTCCTCTGGTTCTTCCTCTGGTTCTTCCTCTGTTTGTCCCTGTTTCCTTTTTGTCTTGCTTGTGTTGTCCGTCTATTTTTTCTGTCGTTTTGTTTCTCGCTTTTGTCATTTTTTGTCTAATTTTTGTCATGTGTCCATTTTTTGTCATCCTAACTTTTTGTCTAATTTTTTGTCCCTTTTTTGTTTTTGCTTCATGTCGTTTGTCCAGTTTTTTTGTCATTTTTTCTCATTTTTCTCTTTTTGTGTCTCGTTTTTATAATATTTTGTCTTGTTTTTGTTGTTGTCCTTTTTTTGTCTGGCTTTTGTCATTTTGATCGTAAAATAAAATCCTCTATTGTTCAGTTCCAGGTGACTAAATGTTGTGTTCCTTTGTAGACACTCTGGAAGTTGTAATGTGGAAATGATAAACTGAGGATGAATTTTGATGAAACTGAATTTATTTTTCTTCATACATTTCAGGTTGTTCGTGATGCTTGGTAAAAAGATAATTCCTTAAATGTGAACATTTTTGCACTAAAACAGAGGAACCTTTAGGAGTTTGGTTATTTATGGGTCACTATGCTGTGGTTTTACTGGAGATCAAACTGGACTAGAATGAGTTTCACACTCCTGAGTTAAACTCTTATCCAGAGAACCTTAAAGACAGAAATGTATCTGTCCAAACCCTACTTTCTACTTCCAGTGAGAATTTTTCCTCTAAAAGCTACTAGGAGGAACATTTTCCAGTCTGAGATGAACGTTGATCATGAGAGACAGGAGGTTGGAACTTATGATCTGCAGAACATTTCAGCTTCTAGATCTGTAAACGTAAACATCCAAATTCTACACATTTTTAATGTAACTCCACCTGAGTTCAACTTATTCTCCATCTTTGACGCAGTCTGTCTGAAACTAAAACAGAATCTGATTGTTGTTTAGGCTGCTGTGCTTTTATTTGACCACCAGGTGGAGCTGCAGACTCAGATGAAGAAATGGAGAAACAACATTTCTATGTTTTCTGACTCTGGACTGATCACATTTTGGAGCTTTCAAGTCAATTTGGACGAGTTTTGACTAGTTTTTGACAGATTTTTAGTTGCTTTTTCACATATTTCTTGATAATTTAGGACAAGTTCCAAGTCATTTCAGGTCATTCATGACAGGTTTCTGTCATTTTGGACACATTTGGGTCATTTTGATGAGTTACTTTACAGACGTTTAGGCCATGTTTGCCACTTACCTTTGGACCATTTCAAGCTATTCATTGGACTTGAACTAGTTGAATTACAAGAAAACAAACTGGAAAAATTGGGGCATTTTAAACCTTTGTCCTGTAGTGTTTGTGAAAAAACATGATTCCTCTTCATCAACCTGATGAATCCACTGATGACTAAAACAACAGAAGCAGCAGCTCAGAGTTCATGGAGGAGTTTAGAGGTTAAACTCTTCTCATCTGGATCAACTTTAACTTCTCTGTTGTTTCTTCTTCAGCTCTGACAGCTGATCTTGGACAGAATGTCACCATGCCGTGTCAATTTTTTGGCAACAAACACAACAACATCACATTGTTAAAGTGGAGCAGACCTGATCAGGGACCAGACAGCTACATTCTTCTGTATGAAGATGGACGCTTTCATCCAGACAAGCAGCTTCCGTCTTATAAGGACCGGGTGTATCTGGAGGACATGGAGACGAGGGACTTTTCTCTCATTCTGATGAACGTGACGATGGAGGACAGAGGACCATACGAGTGTGATTTTGTAGAGGAAGGATGGAATCAACTCAGCAGAACCACCTCCACCACCTTCCTGGAAGTTGTTGAACCAGGTGAGTTTGTGTTCAGAGTTCAGTTTGTGTCTCTGATGAAGCTGCTTGGTCTCAGATCAGATGTTTGTGGGTTATAAAGATGTTGCTGATGAGACTTTGGAGAAAACAGCTGATACCTCTGATACTTCTGTCTGCAGGAAACAAGGATGGAAACACCGGAGATGGAGGGAACAAGACTAGAGTCATTGTAGGATCAATATTGGGTGTGATTCTTCTTCTTGCTGTGTTGGGTTCTGTTGGTTTCCTGATCTATAGACGACTCATGAAGAAGAATCCAAACCTCCCAGTTCCTTCTGATGAAGCAGCAGCTGGACAGATGTTATGAAGCAACAACATGAAAGTTTTTCTGAACAGAATATACCAAAATATACAGAAGTACTCGTTCTAAAAGTATCATTACTGCACATATCAGAGGTGTTGCACTGATTTTTTCTTGATGAATAGAAGGATATTATGTAGTGGACTGAGGAGCAGAACATTCCAGATCAACACCTAAAGATCCAGAGACTCTTTCCCAAAGCACTAAAACTTGGTAAGAAACCATTTTAGGAGACATCTAATTCAAAACTCACCTCCAAATGGAACATCTGCTGATGGGATGTTTCCTACTGAAGAACCACTGACGGCTCTCTTGGAGACAACAGGATGCCTCATACCCCCACCAGAATCTGATAAGGGTCATAAAGGGTCAACTGTTTGGAAAACCACACCTCTAGAGAAGAGGACTGGCATTCTTCAGTGACCTTCTGATCTCCATACCTAACAGTCAGAACCTGCTCTGCAGGAATGAATTGAAGAGTTTAAATCAGAACATGAAGGAAATGCAGCATCACCAGAGTGAAGATCTGGACTCATTCTCTGATAGCAGGTTGATCAGGACCAGGATGGAAGAAGAACTCATCTGAAGTGTTTGTGGAGAAGCTCACAGGAGACACCAACACCTCCTTCTGTCATCACAGACCACAACCATGAAGGCAGAGAGACTGTTTACTCTCAGCAGATGTACTTCCTAGGTCTTATTCTTCTTCTTATTGAATGTAGATACAGGAGGTCCTGGACTTTTCCCCAAAGTTCCGTTCCTACGGATTGATGTCAGGCGATTTTCACTGTAAGTTGGAACTCTGGCGAACATGTATCAAAGCTGTTATGTACATCACAACATCAATCAGTTCTTCACCTAAGTCATGAATACCAGTGACTTTCATTTATGTCTGAATCATTTTACAAGAAGATAACAGAATATGTTGCTCTGTTTTTACAGCTTGATCTAATAATGCTGATGTTCGTGGGCATCTCGCCCTGTTCCCAGCATTTATTATTAATTATAACTAATTTCACTTCCATGGAGACGGCTTTCTTTTTCTTCCAAGCATCAGAAGAGTCTGACTCGTGCTACGTGTCCATGAGATCTGTTTTTCCAACAAACCAACATTTTCAGACCGACATGGCGGTTTGGCTGCAAACGTTCTCTTTTATTTCAAAAAGATTTACATGAAAAGTATTTCTGAAAGCATTTGAGGCGAGAAATAATCTGTGCAGCAGCTAAATCTGTGCTTGTTTTAGTTCGACTAGTTTAGATGTTTGACAAAAATTTCATGATGCGTTGGACCTCCGCTGCCCGCAACAAATTTACATAAAGTAGAAGTGGAGTCTACTTTATGTAAATGAGCTTTGGCTCATTTACATAAAGTACACTCGACTTCTACTTTATGTAAATGAGCTGCGGCTCATTTGCATAAAGTACACTCGACTTCTACTTTATGTAAATGAGCTGCGGCTCATTTGCATAAAGTACACTCGACTTCTACTTTATGTAAATGAGCTGCGGCTCATTTGCATAAAGTACACTCGACTTCTACTTTATGTAAATGAGCTGCGGCTCATTTGCATAAAGTACACTCGACTTCTACTTTATGTAAATGAGCTGCGGCTCATTTGCATAAAGTACACTCGACTTCTACTTTATGTAAATGAGCTGCGGCTCATTTGCATAAAGTACACTCGACTTCTACTTTATGTAAATGAGCTGCGGCCCACTCCGGAGAGATGCACTGGATCGCAGCTCAAACCACCGCAACCAAACCAGCATGCAACATGCGGTGCATTTCACATAGACAATGAATGGGATGCAGGAAATTGCCGGATCTAGTGGAGACGTACCTTTATGCTTAGGAGCCATAATGAAGGACAAAAAGTTAGTGAATGTAACACAATCCAAGGTGGAGTACAACCAGAGAATGGAAACAAAGCCGTCTGACAGCAGTGATGACGGATTCATCCGCTCCACTCTCCAACTAGTTCCACATAACCAGTTCTGATGTAACAATGAAATGCTGTAGGTCGAGGACGCCGTAAACCGAGGACCTCCTGTACTTGTGTTTTTAGCCATGTTATGAGTTTACCTTCATGTTGTCTAAAGTCTACAATTTGTAAGTTTATTCTTATGTTTAAACCTTTCATTATTATCCCACAAACCAAATGAGACATACATGTTGTGTTTGGTGTCATTCTAATCACCTATTCAATATTATTTTGGATCTGTGATTGTCATTGATGTTTATCAGTTGGAATTCTACATTTAAGAAATGAACTAAGAGTAAGTTCTACAGGTATCTGGCCTCTGACCTCCCAGACAGTGAAACTTAACACCACCCCTTAGGAGGAACACATCCATGGTGCTGATTTAAATCTGGCTCTGAAACTTTCTACATAGAGGAAAGTAACTGGAATACAAGGTTTTTAAGAAAAGTGCAACTTGCCGGCCTTAAGAACAGAACTCAGCTTTGAAGGCAGAAGAAGAGGGCTCAAGCTCAGAGAAACTCATGATGACTTAAACTAAAACAAAGGGTTTAATCTGGCTTATTTTATGATGGCTTAAAGAAACAAATAACTTTAAACTGGGGTTCGTTTTTCTGTATTTTACTTAAAGTTGGACTTCTTAAGTTCACTTTAATAAAACAACAGTGTGAACATTTTCTGTATAACTATGAGCTTTGACTCTTAGTGTTTTTACTTCGGCTCTTTTCCAACACAAACCTGCCAGAGTTCCTCCTGGTCTGTGTTCCTGAACATCTCATCCATCATCTCAGCTCCACATCCATCTTCCTCCTAAAGGCCACACAGGTTCACTTTCCTTCTGATAAACAGTCAGTTTACAAATGATTAGAGTGATTCTAAATTCATCGGCTTCTTACCAGCTGCTTCCAGTGACAATCACAGTTCATTAGTTTATCTGCATTTATTCATTCATTTATCCACTGTGTGTTGTTGTTTATTGTTTGTTCATAATTAATAAATGTTTGTGTGTAATTATCATCGGTTCTACCGTGTATTTCTTTGTTTTGGGATTTGGAAGTCAATGAAATCAGAACTTAAGAGTTTCAGAAACGCTGAGGATGATGCCTCTAAATTAACGAGTGCAAATGTAATCATAAAGTCTAGTTTCTACCATTGGGTGACACTTTAATCTGCATTGTTTGGTTCCTGTGTATGAGGCTAATCTCTACCACATTTTTCTACAATTCTTTGTTGACACACTGAGCTGCTGCAGAGATCATGAACAGTCTGGCTGGTAAACAGGAAGTTCCAGACCTCAGGAAGGTTTCATGTCTCAGCAGCTACAAGCTCCACCTTCAGGCAGAAACAGGAAACTATTTCTCTGCACAGCTTCAGTAAAGATCAGACATTATGTTGGATATTTGTACCAAACTAAGAACTAAATAAGAAGAAGACAGTGAAACATCGTCATTCTGCTGTTTGTTCTGTTTCCTGTTCTGTCTGAAGTCTGACATCATGTGACTTCCTGGGAACAGACCTGAAGCTTCGTCACTGGAGTTTAATGACTTCCAGCACTGTTCACTTTTTCCTCCCGTCTCTTTCTGCTTCACAGATTCTTTTGTAAAACAGTTTTCACTGAACGACATCAACTTGTGTTTACTGGTTTGGGGGTTTTTTTATTGGATATTTACACCAAACTACCAGTGAGATCTGAGAAAGAAGAAGACGGTAAAATGTCTGCTGGAACATCTGAGTTATTCTGTCTGATCTGTTTCCTGGTCTGTTCCTGTACAGGTGAGTTATAATGTTCATTTATTATAATATTCATTAATTCTACCTCTGATGGACTGGACAGGCTCTTATTTTGTAGGAATCAATAACTAGATATATTCATGTTTGTTTTAAGGATGTAATAACTTCTACTGACTCAGAGTTTTCTATGATTCAAAGTGAGGCAGGGAGACATGATGTTTACTTTAGTGAGGACACAGTTGATAATATAAAGTGGATTCTGTCTGTTCACATAATGCTGTGGAGGGTTTGGTTCCATGATGTGTTCCAGCACTACTTTATGCTGACAGAGGAGGTTGGAAGTAATCAAGACAAGTTGGGACACCTGTAGGATTCAGTAGCACCAACTTTCAAGGCTTGATCAACCTCCACTGCTGCACAGCAGTTTTAAGGTGTTAACCCATTTCTCATTCCCTGAAAAAGGCCTTTTTGTATCATTCTGAAATGTACGTTATTTTTCAGTTTTGGGGAATTTTACCTTCTTTTAACCTCTGGCAGTTCACCACTTACCTTTGGACCACTTCAAGCTCTTCACTGGATTTGAATTCCTTGAATTTCAATTTTAAAAAATGGAAAAAATTGGGGCATTTTAAACCTTTGTCCTGTAGTGTTTGTGGAAAAAACATGATTCCTCTTCATCAACCTGATGAATCCACTGATGACTAAAACACCAGAAGCAGCAGCTCAGAGTTCATGGAGGAGTTTAGAGGTTAAACTCTTCTCCTCCGGATCAACTTTAACTTCTCTGTTGTTTCTTCTTCAGCTCAGAAAATCATCACAGCTGAAAAAATCACAGTTGATGTCGGACAGAATGTCACTCTACCATGTAAAGTTCCCAACAACCAAAGACCCATTGGGGTTGTAGAGTGGAACAGATCTGATCAGGAAACAGGAAACAGGAAATGTTTTTTCCTCCTGGTATGGATGGATTGAACCAGAGAACCAGCATCCATCTTATCAGGACCGGACAGATCTGCAGGACAAAGAGATGAAGGATGGAGACGTTTCTCTGATTCTGAAGGATGTGATGATGGAGGACAATGGAACATACGAGTGTTATGTTTATCAGACGGGAAAGACGATTGAACTCATCTGCAACATCAAACTGGAAGTTCATCCACCAGGTGAGTTTGTGTTCAGAGTTCAGTTTGTGTCTCTGATGAAGCTGCTTGGTCTCAGATCAGATGTTTGTGGTTTATAAAGATGTTGCTGATGAGACTTTGGAGAAAACAGCTGATCTGACTGATGTTCAATCACCTGATATCTCTGATATTTCTGTCTGCAGGAGACAAGGTTGGAATCATTGTAGGAGCAGCAGTGGGTGTGATAGTTCTTCTTCTTGCTGTGGCTTCTCTTGGTTTTCTGATCTATAGACGACACATGAGGCAGAATCCAAACCTCCCAGTTCCTCCTGATGAACCAACAGCTAAACAGATGTTATGAAACAAAGACATGAAAGTTTTTCTGGACAATGTGTTCCAAAGCTCTGCATGTTAGAACCTGATGAAATGTTGTGGATGTAAAGTGTTCTGTCAGATGAGATCAGAACCACATAGAAAAGTTCTGATTGTCCAGAATGAAGCACAACTGATGAACAGAACTTTAGACTGAACTTGTTTTAATGTTTTATCTGATGATGTTCTCAACTGTTTACAGGGTAAAGGTGCAGATAATATTATGTATTTTAGATATATTTTATACTACTCAGTGTTCTGTGAGTTTCATCTTCATCCTATATTATGTTTTGTTGTTAATCTACAGATAAATGTAGTCCAGTAGAATAATATTGTTTCCTACTGAACTGTAGTGAAGGTTGAATAGAATAAACAGAATTTAAACTGATAGAATGAACTGTTACTTCACAGAAATGACTGTTTATATTATGACAGACTGTTAATAATGAACTTTACAGTAAATAATGAACTTTACAGTAAATAATAAACTTTACTGCTGCTTTTTCACTTCGTCTTTGATGCTAAACTGTTTGTCTTAGTTCTTGTCCTCTGTTCAATGACAATAAAGTTGAATCTAATCAGGTATCTGTGGTTCATTCTAATTTCTGTATCTGCAAATCTACACACACATTCCTGAAAACAGCCAGTTTACAGCTAATTAATAACAGTGATAAAACCAAACCAACTGAAAGCAGCGTTCAGCTGGACGTCATGGTGAAGAGAAACACCAGCTCTGGTTCTGCTGAAACTAATGACCAACATGTTTTACTGAGGTGCTGCCACCTGCTGGCTGCTCAGCTGTTTTCCTCTGCTGCCTTTTAACAAACAGCTTTAACTGGAGTTTATTTTAACACTGATCTGCTGTTCAGGTTGTTCTGGACACATTTGGTCATCAGTTGAGTTACTTTTTACCAGTTTTTGGGTTAATTTGAACACATTTTGGACAAATTCTGAACTGTTTTGGACCAGTTTTGTCATTTTTAACTACTTTATGTCAGTTTGGAGCATTTCCATTTCATTTTAAACAAACTGTAATCCTTTTCAAGAATGAATTTTGGACAAATGTGGAGTAATTTCAGGCGGATTCAGGCAGAGATGAACTGATTAAATGAAATCTGCTGATTGTCATTGAACTGGTCCAGAGAAAGCCCACAGTTGTTACCTGAGCATGGAAACTGTAGAAGTCATGAACTTCTGGGCTTTTTGTGACTCTGGATGCTGGAGGTGGACAGACTCCTTCACACTCTGACGGTTATTTCAGACAGGATTTATCTTCTGTAGTTTCCAGGAAGTGAATCACAATAAGTCTGGTGATGATCTGGATCTGCAGTCTGAAGTTTGTTGGGTTTGAAGGTTTGAGCCGTTTTCTAATCACCTGAGTTCAACTAATTCTCCATCTTTGACCCAGTTTGTCTGAAACTAAACTAGAATCTGATTCTTGTTGTGTTGGTTGCTGTGGTTTTATTTGACCACCAGGTGGAGCTGCAGACAACATTTCTATGTTTTATCACTCAGGACTGGTCACAGTTTGGAGCTTTCAAGTCATTTTTTTTCTTTACAAGTTTCAAATAGGTTTGGACAAATTTGTAATACCATAAGACAAATTTCAAGTAATTTAATAAAATTTCAGGCCATTAAGGACAAAGTTTGAGTCATTTTGGAAAATTTTCACACCATTTGGGACAGATGTTGTTATTATGGACAAATATTGGGACATTTTAGGCACATTATGAGTGCTTTTGGAGAGGTTTCAGGTAATTTAGGAACTGCTTGGAGTCCTTACAGTTTGAGTGATGTTTGACAATTTTTGAGTGCTCTTAGGAAAGTTTTTGTTGTGTTGGATAAGTTTTGAAGTTTCAAGCCATTTTGATAAAATTTTAAGCCATGTTTCACAGATTTTTAATTATTCAGAACAAGTTTGAAGTATTTTTGGAAAATAACACACACATTTTGAGTCATTTTGGACAGTTATCAGGTAACTGTGGACAATTTCTGCATATTTTTACGTTGTTTGGTTCAGAGGCTCAGAGCTTCCTGGTGCTGCAGTGAATGTATGAAAGCAGCAGAGTTGGTTTACTGCCCAGATCACTGCTTCCAGGGAAAACCTCCAGTGAACGTAACACCCACAAACGCTGTCCGAGGAGGAAGAAGAGCTCAGACGGACGGACGGACGGATGAACGGATGAACGGAGGTAGAGCTGCACCAACATGAACGGTGAGTGACGCCTTTAACTCGGGTTCACATCAGAGTCTGGTTGAATTCCCTCTGAAGCCTTAAATGGAGCCGAGCACAGGAGGATTCATCAGCAGTGACTCTGCTGCTGGGTTTCAACCTAAACTAGCTCCACTTGTGTTGTTGCTGTTGTTGTTGTTATTCTCTGTCCAACGTCTGGAAGATTTTGTTACCATGAACTGGAGGATTCAGTGTTTGTGTGGAAAACTTACATGGTAAAAGCTATGTTTTATGTATAAATGAAAACTGTCACAGCTAAAGCTAAAAGTACACAACAAAGAGACAAAACAACCACAGAGAGACAAAACAATCACAGAGACACAAAACAACCACAAAGAGACACACAATAACCAAAAAGAGACACAAAACGACCACAAATAGACATAAAGTGTCCACAAATAGACACAAAACAACCACAAATAGACACAAAACAACCACAAATAGACACAAAATGACCACAAATAGATCCAAAGCAACCACAGACACGAAACTAAAACAAAGAGGCACATAATGACCACAGAGACACAAAATAAACAAAAAGAGACACAAAACAACCACAAAGAGACACAAAACAACCACAAAGAGACACACAACAACCACAGAGACACAAAACAACCACAAAGAGGCACAAAACAACCACAAAGAGACATAAAACAACCACAAAGAGACACACAACGACCAACGTTCCCCAGGTTTCTTTAGATGTTGAGAAGCAGCAGTTTGGTGATGATTTAACGTTTCTCTCCTGTCGCTGTGTTGTGAGTAAAGCCAGTCTGGGGTCGTGGAGGTCAAGCATCAGAGTAAACTATCCTCCAACATTAGCTGCTTTACTCAGATTTTTATTTATGGGGACGGATTCATGAGGGAAAATCTCACAAACATCGTCCACAGCCGGCTGCTGGGAGGAGAAAAGTCAGATGATGCTTTTACACAGATGGTTGTTTGGTTTTTAACAGTCAAACGTGTAAATTAAACCACTAAAACTGTCTCAGCTGCTGCATTCCTGAACATGTGGATCACCTGTGAAACCAACAAGCTGGGTTTTAGCATTACAAGCTATAGCATAACTTTAAAAATGTTACTTTTAATGGGCAAAATAATGTGAAACTGATCAAAGTTGGTAGCATACGCTGTAATTTTACCTTTACTGTTTTTCAGTTTATCTATTTTACTTTTTCTGTGATAAAAAGAGAATTCTGCTCACCTTTAATCATGTATTTAAATCTTGTTAGCATCAACTTCCACATTAGCTAATTTACTTCTCAGTTTGAAGGTCAAATGTTAGCATTGTTAGCCGGTTCAGTTAGCAAGTTGCACAACAAAATTAGAACAAGTAGAACCCACTTTATTTTAGTGTTGTTTTTAATGTTTTTATTCAAAATAGAGCAAGAGGGAACTATCTGCTAACCCTAAGTGATGCTAGTTGGTTAGCTTTGCTTATGATATTAGCATGCTAGGCAGTTTTGGCCATATTGTGCTGTTGTTTTCAGTATATTTATATAATTTTTTTGTTGTTGTTGTTGTAATACGATATTCATTCTACTCAATTATTATCCACATTAGCTCATTTACTCTTCACTTTGAGGGTCAAACATTAGCTAGCTGTTAGCATTGTTAGCTGGTTCAGTTAGCAAGTTACACAACAAAATGAAAACAGGTAGAACTTTTTATTTTAGTGATGTGTCATGTGAGATAGTGATAAAAAATATCATATGCTAATAAACTTTATTCAAAAATAGAGCCAGAGGGAAATATCTGTTAACAATAACTGATGCTAATTAGTTAGCTTTGCTAACGTTACTAGCATGCTTTGCACTTTTAGCCATATTGTGCTATTGTTTTGAGTTTGTTTCTTATATTATTTTTTGCTGTAATGTGAAAATAATTCTACTCAATTATTATCCACATCATTTACTCCTCAGTTTGAGGTTTAAATATTAGCTAACTGTTAGCATTGTTACCTGGTTGAGCTAGCAAGTTATGCAACACAATTTAAACAAATAGAGACCATTTTATTTAAGTGATGTGTCACTTGAGACAGTTATAAAAATCATATGTCAGTAACTTTTATTCAGGAATAGAGCAAGAGGGAAATAAGTGCTAACCCTAACTGATGCTAGTTAGTTAGCTTTGCTAACATTATTAGCATGATTTGCGTTTTTACTCATATTGTACAGTTTTTTAAAGTATTGATTGAGTAAATTTGTTTTTAAAGTCTAATTTAAATGATACCAGTTTAACACTTTAGCATTTTGGACACAAAAACAAAACATTACATGTTAGCTCATTTACTCTTCAGGCTAAATTAGCAACCTGTTAGCTTTGTTAGCTGGTTCACAACTACAAAGAGACACAAAATGACCACAAAAATGCATAAAGCAGCTATTTATAAATACAAAACGACAACAAAAAGCACAAAACAACTATTTATGAACACAAAGTGACCACAACAAGGTATAAAACAACCACAAAGAGAAAAAACAACTACATAGAGACACAAAATGACTACAAAAAAGCACAAAATAACTATTCATGAACACAAAATGAGGCCAAAAAGAGGCAGATGATTGTAGAATGTGTATTTTATTGTGAAGTTTCACTGCGTTTTTACTTTTGGAGGTATTTTTTCGTCTCTCTGCTCCTCAGACTTTTTTAGCTGATGATTTACATTTCAGCTGATAAACAGAATAAACAGAATAAACTCAGACCTCTGCTTTGTTTAAGAAACAGCAGCAGCTTCCTGTTTTTTTTTGCAGATGACGGCAACGCCTCCGTCGCCGTGGAGTCGCTGATGGCGTGTTTCCATGACGACGACGCCTTCAAGTACCGGGCGTATACCTTCACCTACCTGCTGGTGTTTCCTGTGGCGTTCCTCTGCAACATCGGGGCGCTGGCCGTGTTCTTCCTGCAGGGCGGCCGCAGGTGTCAACAAACAAACAACACAAATAACACAAACAAACAACAACAATCAATCATATTCTGTGTTTTATAGAATCTCACATTATTTAAAAATCTGAATCCAGAGTCAAATATATAGATTAAAGGTGCATTTGTGTTTTAAAAAAAATGTTTTTTTAAATCTTTTAAAAGAGGTTTATCAACAGAAAGGGGCAACTGAAGACGTTTTATTTTCTTAAAAATGTGTATTAATGTGAAATAACAGTAAATAAATTTTTTAAAAAACACCAAAATATTTTATATAAATTAATCCTGCAACTATAATTGCAGGATAAATTAATGGAAAATCAACAATAAAATGTTTAATTTCAATCATTGTTTTTGATTTTTAAAAAATAATTTGAATGAAATTAAATTAATAGGTATATCTATAGTAAATAAAATATATACAAAATAAAAAAATAAATACAAGAAACAGAAGATTTTCTAGTCATTAAACTCTAATTAATA
This sequence comes from Amphiprion ocellaris, assembly GCF_022539595.1. Lineage (NCBI taxonomy): Eukaryota > Metazoa > Chordata > Actinopteri > Pomacentridae > Amphiprion > Amphiprion ocellaris. The sequence goes on along the minus strand of NC_072788.1, from coordinate 25,467,778 downwards.
TTAATAATATTAATAGCAATAATAATAATTATTATTATTATAAGTATTATTGTAATCATTAGTATTTTATTATTATGTTAAAAAAAATTAGAGCTACCAAACAGTAAAAATCTATTAAATTTTTTTAAAAGGTGTATGTAAACTAAAATAATCAAAAAATATCACGATATTTTCTATAAATTAATCATTAAAAAATAATAGCACACCAACAATAATAAAAGAAACTTTTATTATTATTATTATTATTATTATTATTATTATTATTATTATTATTATTATTATTATTATTACTATTATTTAAAAGATGTTCCTGTGTTCAAAAAAATAAAAAAGAAGAATGCTAGACAGAAAAAAAAAATTAAGAATTTCTATTTTTCATAAAGAGGGAAAATAACAACAACAACAATATACTACTAACAACAACAATAATAATTATAAAAATAACAATAATTAATTAATTAATGGCATACTAACAGTAAAAATATTGAATGTTTTTTTTAATAAAAGAAAAAAGGGTGTACCGATAATAAATAAATACGTAAATAATAAATATTAATCCAAATCTGTATATTTGTATTTTTATAAATTAATCATATACCAACAGTTAAACGTGTAGCTGTAGTTTATAAAAGACCAGGACATTTAATAACTAATAATATCAGAACCAACAGTGAGACGTGATGCTGCAGCAGAATAAAGCCTGTTAATAGACTGACTGTGGTGAATGTTGGAGTCCAGAGGATTTAAATAATTCTCTCCTGATAATGACGCGTTCAGACGAGTCCACAGTACCAGCTTTGTTCTGCAGAATATCTGATCTACTTCCTGGAATGTTTCTATCACCTGCTGCTCTTCAGGTTTTACCACAGTTTCATTGTTCTGTCAGTCAGAACTCTTCCTGCTCCACCTTTATTTACTGGTTAAAGAAACGCTTTCATTTCTAGAAATACAGGAAATACATACCTGGTGGTGTTTTCTGTCTCTTTGTAGATGTTTGTGTCTCTTTGTGGTCGTCTTGTCTCTTTGTGGTTGTTTTGTGTCTCTTTGTGTTTGTTTTGTGTCTCGTGGTAGTTTTCTGTCTCTTTGTAGATGTTTGTGTCTCTTTGTGGTTGTTTTGTGTCTGTGGTAGTTTTGTGTCTCTTTGTGGTTGTTTTGTGTCTTTTTGTGGTCGTCTTGTCTCTTTGTGGTTGTTTTGTGTCTCTTTGTGGTTGTCTTGTCTCTTTGTGGTTGTTTTGTGTCTGTGGTTGTTTTGTGTCTCGTTGTGGTAGTTTTGTGTCTCTTTGTGGTTGTTTTGTGTCTTTTTGTGGTCGTCTTGTCTCTTTGTGGTTGTTTTGTGTCTCTTTGTGGTTGTCTTGTCTCTTTGTGGTTGTTTTGTGTCTCTTTGTGGTTGTCTTGTCTCTTTGTGGTTGTTTTGTGTCTGTGGTTGTTTTGTGTCTCGTTGTGGTAGTTTTGTGTCTCTTTGTGGTTGTTTTGTGTCTTTTTGTGGTCGTTTTGTGTCTTTTTGTGGTCGTCTTGTCTCTTTGTGGTTGTTTTGTGTCTTTTTGTGGTTGTTTTGTGTCTCTTTGTGGTTGTTTTCTGTCTCTTTGTGGTCGTTTTGTGTCTCTTTGTGGTCGTTTTGTGTCTCTCTGTGGTTGTTTTTTGTCTTTTTGTGGTTGTTTTGTGTCGCTTTGTGGTCGTTTTGTGTCTTTTTGTGGTCGTTTTGTGTCTCTTTGTGGTTGTTTTGTGTCGCTTTGTGGTTGTTTTTTGTCTCTTTGTGGTTCTCTTGTGTCTCTTTGTGTTTTTTTTGTGTGTCTGTTAAAACTCTCCTGACTGTAGTTTGGTTATCATCTCAGCCTCTGACTCCATCTTTAAACCTCTTCCAGAAGCTCCGCCTCCAGCGTGGTCATGATGAACCTCGCCCTATCAGACGGCAGCTTCTCCCTCACCCTCCCTCTGCGATTGGCTTATTACATCGGGGGCGGAGAGTGGATCTTTTCTGATTGGCTGTGCAGACTGTGTGTGTTCGGCTTCTACCTGAACCTGTACACCAGGTAACACACACACACACACACACACACACACACACACACACACACACACACACACACACACTAAAGCTTCGTCCTTCCTCCCCCAGCATCCTCTTCCTCACTCTACTGAGCATGCTCCGCTGGTTGGCTGTGGCCCGCCCCCTCCGTCACCGGACTCTGGCCACGCCCACTCGAACGTTATTGGTCTGTCTGGGAGTGTGGATGCTGGTGGGTGTGTCCTCCGCCCCGTTTCTGTCCAATGGGATGACACACAGGTGAGTCTAATTTAGTTTAAGAGACACAAAACAACCACAAAGAGACACAAAATGACCACAAAAAGACACAAAGCAACCACAAAGACACACAACAACTACAAAGAAACACAAAACAACCACAAACAGACACAAAACAACCATGAAGAGACACAAAACAACCATGAAGAGACACAAAACAACCACAAAGACACAAAACAACCACAGAGAGACACAAAACAACAATAAATAGACACAAAACAACCACGAAGACACAAAACAACTACAAAGAAACACAAAACAACAGTGGTGTGCACAGACATTTTGGTGCTCAGTGGAATTAAAGGCACCTTGTGCAGCGTTTAGAACCACTGGCTGCCTTCATAAAATGGTGTGAGATTTGGAAAAATAAGATAAATAAGGAACACATTTTCTGTAACAGCATTTATTTTAACATCTTAATAAAAACACACAAAGGGTCAATAAAAGTCAGAGTTTTAATAATAGCCTAACAATGTAAATACAAAATTACTGTAAGTGTTGTAAAGTAGAAGTAACTCATGGTTGTTACAAAATAATATATTTTGCTAATACAGCCTATTGCCTGATTTAGTTCCATCAAATCACTTTGTGTTGACAAAATAAATCAGGAACAGCTTTTAAGATATCGCAATAAAATTAGAGGAAAAGGCTATAAACAGTTCACATGACTCTGATGTTGACTCTGATCTTTGTTCTTCATGATCATGATCTTTCTCCTCATCCTCCTGAGATGTTTTTTAATCCAGGAGAGCAGAGAGCTGCTTCCCTGCTGTAGATTCTTTCCCTTCTGATCATGCTGCGATTGGTAAATTAAGAGATCAATGACTGATTCCTGACATCAGGCTCCAACAAGGCAGAAAGCTACTATTTCTGTTTGTCATTTAGCAAATAAGTCACAGCAAGTGTTGCCTCCACCTGATGTAGGCTAATAATAAACCTACATAATCTAAATATTCAGTTCTAGTATCCTGATCATATGCTGGACCAGTTCATCAGATAACATGGTTGTGAGGTCATCGTCATCACATTAGGTCGTTTAATTAATTAAGCGGGGGCAGTTGGCTAATTTAAGTTGTTTAGTGCTGCATGAGACAGACTGCTACACAACAGAGACACATAAATGCACCGTGGGGCAACTGAGGCTGATGAACACTGGATTCATTTAGTGTTACCTGGTTGGAGGCTGCAGTCTATATGGGCTGATCAGCTGCTGCTACACGCGTGTCCGTTCCCCGTGTTCACGTTACGAGACGGGGCGAGTCACGGCGCGGCACGGGTTGTGTGTCTGTGTGTGTCTGTGTGTGTGTTTAATGTTTAAATTTTAAAAAGCTGAGACGTGGAGGGCACCTGCTTGATACTGAGGGCAAGGGGCAGGTGCTGTAGCGCCACCTGGTGTCTGTCTGTGCACGCCACTGCAAAACAACCACAAAGAGACACAAAACGACCACAAAGAGACACAAAACAACCACAAAGAGACACAAAACGACCACAAAGAGAGATATTTTGGACATTTTGTGTGTCTTTGTCGTTGTTTTGTGTGTTTTCCACTGTTTAAACTGCTGTTTGGTGTTAATACGACTTCAGACGTCTAAAATCTGTTTTCTGAAGCAGAGATGACATCAAACAAAACATAATGAAGCTCCTTTAAATAAATACATTAAAATGACCTTTTTTCCTACATTTGTTGTTTTTCCTGTCGACTCCTTCACGTTTAAACCTGCGGTTCTGCTGTGGGCAGGAAGGGGGCGCTGCGCTGCTTTGAGCCGTCCACTCCGTCCTCCTGGTCCCGCCTCCTCATCCTAAACTACGTGGGATTGGTCGTCGGCTTCCTCCTCCCCTTCCTCACCATCATCAGCTGCTACAGCGACCTGGTTCGTCGCCTGATGTTTGGCTCCGCCCCCCGTGGCGGCGGCAGCAGCAGCAGACGCAGGCGGCTGCGCTCCGTGCACCTGGTCGCCATGGTGACGGCCACCTTCCTGGTCTGCTTCCTGCCCTACCACGCGGTGCGGTCGCTGCACCTGCACGCCGTCTGCGGCCGCTGGAGCTGCGGCGTGACGCTGCGGCTGCAGAGGGCCACGGTGGTGACGCTCTGCCTGGCCGCCTCCAACAGCGTGGCCAACCCCCTGCTCTACTACTACGCCACCAGGACCTTCAGGGACAGCATGAGGGACGCCTCGCTGCTCGCCACCAGGGGGGGCTCCTTCAGGACCGGACTGGCCCGCCTCACACGGAGGAACACCGCCTGAACACGTCTGACCTGCACGGAAACCTACAATCCAGTTCATCCTCCAGGAGGAACCAGGTGTTGATGGAGATCCAGAAGATGGAAAACAGCTTCAACGTTTATTAGCTTCAGAGATGCAGACGAGACGTATCAGACACAGACACAGACACACAAAACAGCCACAAAGAGACACAGAACAACCACAAAGAGACACAAAATGACTACAAAGAGACACAAAATGACTACAAAGAGACACAGAACAACCACAAACACACAAAACAACCACAAAAACAGACAAAACAACCACAAAGAGACACAAAATGACTACAAAGAGACACAGACTAACCACAAAGACACACAAAAACACAAAAATACGCAAAACAACCACAGATACAGAATTTTGGACAATTTGTTTTTTGTTGTTTTGTGTCTCTTTGTGGTCATTTTTCTGTATTTTTTGTGGTCGTTTTGCATCTCTGTGGTTGTTTTGTGTCTCTTTGTGGTCATTTTTCTGTATTTTTTGTGGTCGTTTTGCATCTCTTTGTGGTTGTTTTGTGTATTTTTGTGGTTATTTTATGTATTTGTGGTTATTTTATGTATTTGTGGTTATTTTATGTGTATTTTTTGTTGTTTTTTTGTGTTTTCCTCTGTTAAACTGCTGTTTGGTCTAAGATCTGTTAATGAGTGGGTTCCTTCTACTTCAGTTCCGAGCAGCAGTAGAGTCTCACAGAGTAACAGCGCCCTCTGCAGGATCCCTGTAGGTTTTCACTGTCAACAAAACAACCTGGAACAGTGTTTTGTTTTGTATTTAAACTGTTGACTGTTATTATTTCACAGATTTAACCAGTTTTATTAAACTACAAATAATAACCACTGAAATCACAGAAAAAAGTACAAATTCACATGTTGACCAAAACTGTAGATATTGTCATGACCTGATGTTCTGTCTTTAAATCCACATAAAAATCATTATTTTACACTCAACTGCCGTTATTTGAAAGGCAGAAATAATGAATATGAAGCATGGAAATGGTAAACCATTTTTAAAATTATTTTTATATCACAGGAAATATCAAATGAAAGCTGTTTACAGATTTGCTGCCTTTAAATGGTCTAGAAGTCTCGTTATTTTACAGATATTTGCTCTTATTTTCACAGTTTAACACTTTCTAACTTCTTAGTATTCCACTGATTTTTAAGCTTTGATGCCATATTTCATTCATTGTTTTGCTGGAGATGTGGATCCATCCGCCTGTGAAAGTAGTCCCTGTAGGAAACTTGTTTTATCTCCGTCCACAAACACTCTAATCTCAGGTTTACTTTATAAATATATGATGCTGGCGTTTAAACCACAAATACAGTCCCTGATTAAAGTCTTGTCCACGTTGTAGGAACAATAAATCACAGCTTCACTCGTAGTGGATCAGATGGAATCAGATATAGTTTATATGAAAGTCAAATGATGATGCTTGTTCTACCAAAATAAAGCTTAGCATCATTCATTGAGTTTTATCATTGATTCTATTTATTATTGAGCCACAAAAACTTCAAAACATAAAGACCACAAAAAACAATTAATATTATCTCTGAGTCCCATGAGCACCAACAACTCAAATAACTCACTGATGAAGTCATCTGGAGCTGCAGGACTCCCAGAGTTCATCAAGATTCTCTGGTTCCATCTTCCAAGCCTTCATCTTACCCTTTATGCTCGGTAACGTTCATGTCAGGTGACTGGACTGACCAACCCTGGACCACCTGGACCTTCTTTGCTCTCAGGATCTTTGACATGGAAGCTGAAGAATGACCAGGAGCTCCATCTGCAGCAGAATTTACTGTCTCTTGTGGTTTGGGATGTAATGGGCAGCAGGAACTTCTTGATTCTTCAGGCTGTAGATGTTTACATCCACTCTGCAGATCTTTTTCATTCACCCCCATACTGGATGGAACCCCAAACCCAGATCTCTCCTCCACCAAACTTGACCGTTTTCTGGGTGAATCTTGGGTTCATGTGGGTTCCATCAGGTCTTCTACAGCATTTGCATCTATTGGGATCCAGTTCACTGGAGGATTCATCAGAAAAATCAACCTTCTGACACTTTTCCATCGTCCTTCCTTTCTAGAAGCTGTGGGTTTTGGTAAATTTGCTGTCTTCTGTTTAACGCTGGTTTCTGAGGACTAATTCGTCCATGGACATCACCATGTGTTCTAGCAGATACCCTGGACCATCGAAGCAACAGACGGTCTTCTCTAACGGTTCTCTTACAGGGTCTACCTGACCTGGGCTTGTCATGAACGTCTCCAGTTTCTTCAGATCTTTTTCTTTTCCTCTGCTCTTGATGTCTGGATACATTAAGGATGTCCTCCTCCTCAGCAGCAGACTGAGTCTTCAGGTTCTTGATGGTCTGTGGTTGGATCTTTGCCATGTTGTCAGAGGTCAGGTTGGACTTCACATGAAGGTCTGATGTTCTGCGGTTCTTTTTATAACACCTGGGAATGAGTTAATTACAGTATTTGTCACAGGTGAGGCTCTAATCTGTGATTGGTTGAATCATTTAAAGACAGGACAGAACCAGATGTTGTACCCAGCTGTGAACATCTGGACACTTCTAGCTCATGTTTATGTGCCTGTAGAAAAGCAACGCTGTTTCTGGCCTTGTTTACTGTGCAGACTGTGCTGTCTTCATGTTGATTCCTTTCCACGAGGAAAACTTTGGTTTGACTTGAGAGACGACTCTGAGTGTTGATTTCTAGAAGTCAGGACTCCGCTGGAGACTTTTCCTGACAAACTCACTGATTAGAAAAAAAGTTATATGTCATTTAAAGTTACTCTGTGTGTCTGAAGTTCAGCTGTGAACATAGTGATCAAATGGTGGAGGTAAAATTAAAATAACACAGGAAGATGAAATATCGCCCACAAAAAGTCAAATATTACACAAAATACACAAGATGTCACACATGATAGGGAAATATTGGACAGAAAAATGCAGCGTTTTTCCTCATGAAATTGAATTTTTTCTCATGATAATTAAATATTACACGTTAAAGTTAAACTAGTGCTGGCAGCAGTTAAAGTTTGTTATTTGCATTTTATGTTATTTTATATTAGATATAAACCTGTGGTGAAGTCAAGCAAACTGCAGTTAAATTAAATTAAATTATATTATATTATATTATATTATATTATATTATATTATATTATATTATATTATATTATATTATATTATATTATATTATATTATACTATATTATATTATATTATATTATATTATATTATATTATATTATATTATATTATATTATATTATATTATATTATATTATATTATATTATATTATACTATATTATATTATATTATATTATATTATATTATATTATATTATATTATATTATATTATATTATATTATATTATATTATATTATATTATATTATATTGTATTATATTATATTATATTATATTATATTATATTGTATTATATTATATTTAAACCTGTAGTGAAATCAAACTGCAGTTAAATTATATCATGTGTTCCTATGTGTGTGTTTATGTGTGTTTCAGTGTGTGTTTTTGTGTGTGTTTCTATGTGTGTTTATGTGTGTTTCTATGTGTGTGTTTCAGTGTGTGTTTCTATGTGTGTGTTTCTATGTGTGTTTCTATGTGTGTGTTTGTGTGCGTGTTTCAGTGTGTTTCTATGTGTGTGTTTCAGTGTGTGTTTCTATGTGTGTGTTTCTGTGTGTGTTTCAGTGTGTGTTTCTGTGTGTGTTTCAGTGTGTGTTTCTATGTGTGTGTTTCCTGACTTCCAGGGGTTTCCTGGCCCCTCCCTCTCTTGCTCCACTGGTGATGTCTGAGGTTCTCCAGATGTTTGTTCCAAACGTTGTCAGAATGTTCTGTTCTAATGTTCTCAGACTGAATGCTGCACTAAGAACATTCCTCCTCTACAAATACTACAACCTAACAGTAGAAATACTACAACCTTATATTCAGTTATTGTAGTTCTGGTGTATTAATATTCATATTATTGTAGTTTTCGTGTATTAATACTCAGATTACTGCAGTTTTGGTGTATTAATACTCAGATTACTGCAGTTTTGGTGTATTAATATTCATATTATTGTAGTTTTGGTGTATTAATATTCATATTATTGTAGTTTTCGTGTATTAATACTCAGATTACTGCAGTTTTGGTGTATTAATACTCAGATTACTGCAGTTTTGGTGTATTAATATTCATATTATTGTAGTTTTGGTGTATCAATATTCATATTATTGTAGTTTTGGTGTAGTATTGTTCAGATTACTGTAGTTTTGGTGTAGTAATACTGAGGCTTTTGTAGTTTTTTTAAACAGTCCTGTTCCACTCTCAGGTTTTCCAGGCGGAGTGATCCCTCTGTTAGATCACAGCAGCTGTGCGCGGTCACCCGCAGCGGGAGGGGCGGGGCTCTGCGCTCCTTCACGGGGACGCGCCCGCAGTCACACGCACTCAGCGCCGCGCGGCCAGGCCACCGGCCAGCCCGTCCTCCCCCTCCGGTCTTTCCTGTCCTCCGTTTTCCGTTAAACCTGTCCGCTCCGTGCCGGTGCTCCGGTAGACCCCCCCTCCCCGCCGCCGGCCCCCGCACCGGCCGCCTCCCGCCGGTCCAGCCGCCGGATTACCGAGTTTCAGCGACCGGACCTGCCGTGATTCACCGCCCTGCCGGCGGGCCTCAAATTTCCTGCCCCGGTTCACCGTGTTCCTCCGTCCGTCGACGGCCGCCGTTACCGGCCGGTGACGTCAGCGCGGAGAAAAGTTGTGAGGGAGCCGCCGCCGCCGCCGGTACACCGGGAGAGAGCCGGTTAGACCGGAGGACAACTTTAGTTTGACGGGACGCAGCAGCGCCCCCACCCAGCTCCCCCTGCCGGTACCGACAGGCCCGCACCGGACCCAGCCCCGGGACCCGCACCGGGATCCGCCGTCCGTTCGTCGTTCCGTTTACCGGGACATGGACGCCCTGTGACCGGAGCAGCGCGTGGCCTCCACGAGACAGTTTCCCCGGTAGAGGTGAGTCATTCCTCCGGTAACGACCAGAAACACCTGTAGCCCGGAGTACCGGTTTACCGGAGTACCGGTTTACCGGGACGGTCCGTCTACCGGGAGTAGACTACAGCAGCTCAGATTAACGGTTTAACGGATTTATCCGGTCAGGAGGAGAAAAACTTCAGAAAACTTCAAATTAATCCATTAAAATACTTAAAAAACTTCAGTAAAACACATAAAAATATTAAAAACGTTCAATAAAACACACAAAATATTTAAAAACTTCAATAAAACACATAAAAAATATTCAAAAAACTTCAATAAAACACACAAAATATTTAAAAACTTCAGTAAAACACATAAAAATCTTAAAAACATTCAATATAATGAATTAAAATACAAAAAACTTCAAATTAATAAATGAAAACACCTAAACCTGCCTTTTAATACATAAATACATCAAAAAATTCAATTAAATCCATTAAAATATTTTTAAAAACCTTAATTTTAACTCAGAACTTTTTAAAAGCGCCGTATTAAGGAACCATAATGTCAAAAAATGAAATATTAAAACACCAAACATTAAAAACATGAATATTAATGTTCATTAATTAATATGAATGAATATTAATGATTATTATTTAATATTAATGATTATTATTTCACCAAAATATCAAAAATCCAAATACCAGAGAACAAAACAGTCAGAAATGTGGATATAAATACAGAAAATAGAAATATTTACGCAACAAAACTTGGAATATTAATAAATTAATACACAAACAAGTAAAATTAGAATATGAATGAAACAAAGCTTAAAGGAAAACTTCTAAAACCTGATTTTTAATTAGGTAAATTCAGATGATTTTTTTTTTACTTAAGTTTTTAAAATAAAATCAGAACAATTTCAGATTTTATCTTTTTTCTGGTTCTAAAGTGAAGAATTTTTAGTTTTGATGAATCGAAAAGAATAAAATAAAATGTCAGAAAATTGTGAAAAAAACATTTAAATAAAACTTCATAAAATATATAAAATATATTTTGAAAAATATTAACAAACAATAAAATCTGAGTATATAAAAAAATTTAAATGTCAAGAAAAATATTAATAAATCCCTGATAATCAAGAAAACATAAACCTCTAAATAGAGTTTCATAAAAATATAAAGAATATGTCAAAATATATAAATGTAAAAATATTCTGAAAATATAAGAAAAAAAGTCTGAAAATTGTTGGAAAAATTATAAAATAGCAAAATGTCAAAAAAATTGTCAAATGTCTGTTAAAAAATAATAAAATGTCAGAAAATTGTCTAAAAATAGTTTAAAAATTAAAAAAAATGTAGTAAAATAAACAAAATGTTCAAGAAATATTTTTTTAAAAATCTCAGGGTAAAAAAAGCAAAATAACATTAAAATGTGTAAATATTTGTAAGATCTTTGTGACGAATATTTTCAGTAAATATTCAGTATAAAACAATAAAAACTATAAAATGATTAGAGGCGTTATTTTAAGTGAAGCAGCTTTTATGTATTTATTTAATATTTCTATTCTCACATTAACGCGCTCCTTATTTTCTTCTCTTTATTTATTATATTTATTTCCTGGGTATTTTAGTTCTCAAAGTAACAAAGTAACAAAGTAAATCCAGTTTTTATCATTGATTTTATTGATCCACTCAGATTAAAGCAGAAAAATACGAAAACTTTTCGCCTGAAAGGAGAAAAAAAAACAAATTTAAAAGCAGAAAAACGGTTGAAAAAAGGAAATAAAACGAGACAGATTGAAGAGACTTCAGAGGAAAATCACATTTATTAGATTTATTTTCTACTGGATCCATTCAGAGCAGATTCCCCTGGAGCTTTACTGTTGTTGTTTACTGTTGTTGTTTACTGTTGTTGTTTACTGTTGTGTGTTTATTGTTGTTGTTTGTGTGTCTGTAGACGACTCTCTAACCAACCAGCCTCCTCCAGTTGTAGTGAAACTCTGCTGTCGTCTCTAAAGTTAGCATGAAGCGCTAAAAGAATCCCAGCTATCTGAGTGTGTGTCTGAGTGTGTGTCTGTGTCTGTGTGTGTGTCTGAGTGTGTGTCTGTGAGTGAGTGTGTGTCTGTGTCTGTGTGTGTCTGAGTGTGTGTCTGAGTGTGTGTCTGTGAGTGTGTCTGAGTGTGTGTCTGTGTGTGAGTGTGTGTCTGTGTGTGTGTCTGAGTGTCTGACTGTGTGTCTGTGTGTGTGTTTGTGTGTGTCTGAGTGTGTGTGTGTGTCTGAGTGTGTGTCTGTGTGTGAGTGTGTGTCTGAGTGTGTGTCTGTGTGTGTGTTTGTGTGTGTCTGAGTGTGTTTGTGTGTGTCTGAGTGTGTGTCTGTGTGTGTGTCTGAGTGTCTGAGTGTCTGTGTGTGAGTGTGTGTCTGAGTGTGTGTCTGTGTGTGAGTGTGAGTGTGTGTGTGTGTCTGTGTGTGTCTGAGTGTGTGTCTGTGTGTGTCTGAGTGTGTGTCTGAGTGTGTGTCTGAGTGTGTGTCTGAGTGTGTGTGTGTGTATTTTTAGCTGCATGTTGTTGGATTGATGTTATTCAGTTACACACCACAGAGCTGATAACAGACTCATCACGACGGAGTGTTTGTGTTTATAAATTGTGTGTTTGTGTGACTTTTTGTAGTAATTTCACATTTATTGTGGTTCTTTGGCATCTTTTTTGTTGTAATTTTACATCTTTATGGGGTCATTTTGGAACTTTTTGTCATTTTTTTGTGGTAATGTAGTGTCTTTTTGTGACTTTCTGTGACTTTTTGTGGTAATTTTGCCTCTTCTTGTTGTGATTGTATGTCTGTGGTGACTTTGTGTCTTTTAGCAGTTTGTGTGTGTGTGTGTGCCTTTTTGAACATAATGCAGTGTTTCTTCTAGGATGTTTTTCAGCCGTGGCAGCGTAAACAAATGACTTTTACTTTCTATAATCTGTGTATTTAATGGCCAGTTGAAAAGGCTGAATGTAAAAATAAAAAATAAATACTTGAACAAGCTCATCTGAAAACGCAGTCAGCAGTTACATCATGGAGTAGATATTAGCTTAATGCTATCAGTTAGCGACGCTGAGTTGGTCCAATTAATCCTCCTTCTGTCCTCATTTACAGGCACCAAAAAATATTGTTTCCTTGTCTGAAAAAATCCAAAAAATCAGTGAAAAAATCCCCCAATTGTTTTTGTTTTTGTAGTAAATTCACATGTATTGTTGTTCTTTGGCATCATTTAGTTGTGATTCTAGTGTGTGTATAATGTGTGTGTATAATACGTGTATTTCAGTGTGTGTTGTGTCCTTGTGAGGACCTCTGTGATTTATCACGTCCCTCTGAGGACATTTCTTCTCCTTTAAAGTTCAGCTGGAGACACTAAACGTCCTCATAGAGACAGTTAGATGGAGGTGTGTGACGTCGTCCAGGTGAGGAACGTTGAGTCACATGACGTCCTCCAGGTGAGGAACGTTGAGTCACATGACGTCCTCCAGGTGAGGAACGTTGAGTCACATGACGTCGTCCAGGTGAGGAACGTTGAGTCACATGACGTCGTCCAGGTGAGGAACATTGAGTCACATGACGTCGTCCAGGTGAGGAACGTTGAGTCACATGACGTCCTCCAGGTGAGGAACGTTGAGTCACATGACGTCGTCCAGGTGAGGAACATTGAGTCACATGACGTCGTCCAGGTGAGGAACGTTGAGTCACATGACGTCGTCCAGGTGAGGAACGTTGAGTCACATGACGTCCTCCAGGTGAGGAACGTTGAGTCACATGACGTCGTCCAGGTGAAGAACGTTGAGTCACATGACGTCGTCCAGGTGAGGAACGTTGAGTCACATGACGTCGTCCAGGTGAGGAACGTTGAGTCACATGACGTCCTCCAGGTGAGGAACGTTGAGTCACATGACGTCGTCCAGGTGAAGAACGTTGAGTCACATGACGTCGTCCAGGTGAGGAACGTTGAGTCACATGACGTCGTCCAGGTGAGGAACGTTGAGTCACATGACGTCCTCCAGGTGAGGAACGTTGAGTCACATGACGTCGTCCAGGTGAGGAACGTTGAGTCACATGACGTCGTCCAGGTGAGGAACGTTGAGTCACATGACGTCCTCCAGGTGAGGAACGTTGAGTCACATGACGTCCTCCAGGTGAGGAACGTTGAGTCACATGACGTCGTCCAGGTGAGGAACGTTGAGTCACATGACGTCGTCCAGGTGAGGAACGTTGAGTCACATGACGTCGTCCAGGTGAGGAACGTTGAGTCACATGACGTCGTCCAGGTGAAGAACGTTGAGTCACATGACGTCGTCCAGGTGAGGAACGTTGAGTCACATGACGTCGTCCAGGTGAACCGTCTGAACCTTGAACTAAACACGACAGACTCGTTATCAGACAAACAGAAAGTAGACAAAGCAAACAGAGCAGCTGATAGCAGCAGAAGCTCATTCATCTGATGTTTAGTCTGAAAATAATCTGAATAAAACCAGAATAATCTAAAGTTCCATCGTAGAAATTAAACCAGTTAATCTGTGAATTAATCTTTTTATGAACATTCTATTAAACATTTCGTTCATGTTTTTCTGAAATTTTATTTAAAAGTTTCTGTGCTTTTTCTGTCATTTTTCTTTTGGGTATTAATGAGTTGTTTTTTTTAATGTTAAATATATTTAATGTTTTTTTTTGGAGACTTCATTATTTTTTTCCCTTTGAAATTTTATGAATGATGTTTTTTGATATTTTTATTTATTTTTTTATAAATTCTATTTAAGAAATTATGCAAATATTTAGACATTTTTCTTATATTTTGCTCCTTTTCCCCCTTTTAGATTTTATTGTTTTTTTTAACATTTTGATCATATTTTTATTAAATTCTATTTGAAGTTTTTTTTTAGAAAAAAAACATTTTTAGACAATTTTTTTTACTCAGAGATTTTTTTGACATTTTATTAAATTTTATTTAAACGTTTCCAACAATATTCTGACATATTTTGTATATTTTCTTCATTTTATTTTTACATATATGTATATTTTCTGACATTTTCTTCATGTTTTATAAAATTCTAATCTAGTTTGAGTTTTGGATGCAGGGTGTTTAACTGGAAATGAACCAAATCAGAGGATGATGAACATCTTGATCTGCTGCTGATCTAATCCTGATGTTCTGCTCTTCAGCGGCGTCACGTCGTTTATCAGCATTAAATCACAGATTAAACACCAAGGAGGAACCATGAAGGACGGATCTCTCTATTCCTGCAGCACCTCCAGAATCAGACTTATTAAAAGAGTTAAATGGCAGAAAAACAGAGTTTAAAGCCCTAAAATCAGTCAAAACTTTTACATTTAACGTCATAATAATCTCTTCAAAGTGTCTTAGAACTGGCAGAAACATTTGAATAAAATGTTGAATAAAATATTAACAAAATATAAATAAATATATATTTGTAGAGAATAAAGTTTATTTAAATTTTAAGAGACGTTAACGTAGAATTTCAAAACTATTTAAACAAAACATCCAAATATTTTCATGCATTTCCAGATTTAGCAGATTCATTTGGGACAATTTTTATACATTTTTTTTTTAAAAAGCCATTTTTTTCCAAATTCCACCCAAAATTTTGATAATAATCCAATAAATCAGCTTCTCTTTAAATTGAAAGTTAAAAACAGACTTCAGTGCAGATTCTTTTACTTTACTAGACGTCCTCTTTAGTCTGCAGCACTGATATTTCCCACAGCACCTAAAGGCATCTCGCTGTATCTGTTCTTATATTTGTGGTCATTTTGTGTCTCTTTATGGTCGTTTTTTGTCAAATTTAAGGCATTTTCTATTTGGTTTTGGTAATTTTTGCGTCACTTTCTTGACAATTTGTCTCTTTATAATTATTTTTTGTCTAATGATCATTTTGCATCTATTTTTGGTTTGGTTTTGGTTTTTGGTTTTGGTTTGATCTATTTTGGTGATTTTGTGTCACATTTGTGACGTTTTACGTCTGGTTTTGGTCAGTTTCCATCTCATTCTCACCAACTGGTCTCTTTGTGGTTGTTTTTGGTCCTATTTTGTGTCACATATTTGTGATTTTGTGTGTATTTGGGG
This sequence comes from Amphiprion ocellaris, assembly GCF_022539595.1. Taxonomy (NCBI): domain Eukaryota; kingdom Metazoa; phylum Chordata; class Actinopteri; family Pomacentridae; genus Amphiprion; species Amphiprion ocellaris. The sequence goes on along the minus strand of NC_072788.1, from coordinate 25,452,138 downwards.
TCATTTTGCGTCTTTGTGGTTGTTTTTGGTCCTATTTTGTGTCACACATTTGTCATTTTGCATCTCTTTATGGTCGGTTTTGATTTTTGTGTCTCTTTCTTGCCACTTTGTCTCTTTATAGTTATTTTTTGTCCTATTTTTGTGCAGTTTGTGTCTTGTATTGATAGTCTTGTGTCTCTGTGTGGTCAGTTTTTGTCCAAGGAGTGAAACTAGACGTCTTCTTTAGTCTGCAGCGCTGATATTTCCTGCAGCACCTGAAGGCAACACGAGGCTCTTTGTCATGTGATCAAATGGTTAAATGTTCTTTAGAGGCTGTCGGCTATCTTTAGGAAGAGGGAGGTTCTGTGCGTTTCAGTGTGTGTGTGTGTGTGTGTGTGTGTGTGTGTGTGTGTGTGTGTGTGTGTGTGTGTGTGTGTGTGTGTGTGTGTGTGTGTGTGTGTGTGTGTGTGTGTGTGTGTGTGTGTGTGTGTGTGTGGTATGAAGACCCTTCATCATCACATTCCTCCACATGAAACTGTCCATCTGAGTCCTCTGTGATCTCATCAGATGCTGATCAATAATCATTAGTTCTACGTCATTCAGCAACGCTAACACAACGTTAAAACACTGTTCAGTAACAGTAAATAAAGAGACACACCAGTTCCTGACCTTTCCTCCTGTGGTTGTTGTCCACTCTGGGCTACTAGGAGCTTGGAGAGGTAGAACCTGCAGAACATATTCTTCAGTGTTTTATTCTAGAGATGCTTTCCTTTTCTTCCAAGCATCAGCAGAGTCTGACTTACGCTGGGAGCCATAATGAAGGACAGAAAGTTAGTGAATGTAGCACAATCCAAGGTGGAGTACAACCAGAGAATGGAAACAAAGCCGTCTGATAGCAGTGATGACGACGTGTTCATCCGCTGTAGTTCATCAACTAGTTCCATGTAACCAGTTCTGACATAACAATGAAACGCTGAGAGTCGTAAACCGAGGACCTGCTGTATTTATGAACAGATACGAGTTCTGACTTACGGCGTAAAACGAGTTACGTGACGCCATTAGAACAGAATTCCTTTCACAAATGCAGTTACCTCCAGACATGTAGAATAACTCCTTATTTACTCTCTGTTTTTAATTATTTTTCATTCACTGCTGCAGTATTTATTTATGACTTATTTATTTTATCTCAGGTGTTTTTTAACTGCGTTTTTATCGCTGACCTAAATCGGAGATTTGATGTTTTTTCTTAATAAAATCTGCAGGTTTTCTAAAAGTTTGCTGTGTTTTAAATCAGATTCTGTTGGATTTGAAATGAAAGAAACAGTTAAAAAACAGAAATGAAATAGTAATGAATGTGATGTGAAGCTTCCTCAGACGTCCTGGTGGTTAAACAGCTGCTTTACATGTAAAATACAACTTCATGAGAAGAAACACTGGATGAAAACAAGCTGTAGTTATGAAGGATTATTACACAAAATGCTCCAAATGTGCTCCATTTTAAAGCACATTTAGGATAATTTCTGTCAGGTCTTGGTCAGTTTCCATCTTTACTGCCAGTTGTGGTTATTTTTTGTTCCATTCTGGCCATTTTGTGACACATTTTGATCATATGTTGCTCTGTTTTGGTGGTTTTATGTCACATTTGGGACAGATTATGTTTGGTTTTGATGATTTTGCGTCTCTTTCTTGACAACTTGTCTCTTTCTGGTTATTTTTTGCCTAATTTATTGTCATTTTGTGTCTCACATTGATCGTTTTCTGTCTCTCTCTGGTCGTTTGGAATCTATTTCTGACTGTTTTTGTCACATTTTGCTCGTTTTGTGGTCTCTCTTGGTAGTTTTGCGTCTCTTTGTAGCGGTTCTTTGTGTTTTTGGTCATTTTTCTGTCCATATTTTCCATGTTGTTTGCCATCTGGACTAGTTTGAAGATGACTGAACGTCCCGTAGATGATGAATAAACTCCGTTAGAGCAGCGTTTCTGCTGCTGCTGCTGTTCTGGGTTTATCAGGTTATTTCCACCTTAGCAGAACGTCCTGCTGGGTGTTTGACCGTCCACTTTCCGTCCTCCTCCCGGCCGACTGTTGTGTAATTTGTGCCTCAGCGAGGCGGCTGATTGGCTGGCAGAGCCTCCAGCTGCTTTCAGCCGCCGAGGGAAGAAAAAAGAGAAAAACCACGGCAGGAATCTGCTGCTGTGAAGCTGGAAACTGTGTTTAAACAGCTGGTTAGTTTGACTAGCAGCAGCTGAGCTAACTGGCTCAGCTACACACACACACACAGAGTTTTACTGTGTGTGTTACTGTGTGTGTTACTGTGTGTGTTACTGTGTGTTTTACTGTGTTAGTGTGTGTTTTACTCTGTTAGTGTGTGTTACAGTGTGTTACAGTGTGTGTTTTACTGTGTTAGTGTGTGTTTTACTGTGTTTTACTGTGTTAGTGTGTGTTTTACTCTGTTAGTGTGTGTTACAGTGTGTTACAGTGTGTGTTTTACTGTGTGTTACTGTGTGTTTTACTGTGTTAGTGTGTGTTTTACTCTGTTAGTGTGTGTTACAGTGTGTTACAGTGTGTGTTTTACTGTGTTTTACTGTGTTAGTGTGTGTTTTACTGTGTGTTTTACTGTGTGTTTTACTCTGTTAGTGTGTGTTACAGTGTGTTACAGTGTGTGTTTTACTGTGTGTTTTACTGTGTTTTACTGTGTGTTTTACTCTGTTAGTGTGTGTTACAGTGTGTGTGTTTTACTGTGCTAGTGTGTGTTACAGTGTGTTACAGTGTGTGTTTTACTGTGTTAGTGTGTGTTTTACTCTGTTAGTGTGTGTTACAGTGTGTTACAGTGTGTGTTTTACTGTGTTAGTGTGTGTTTTACTGTATGTTTTACTGTGTTTTACTGTGTGTTTTACTGTGTTTTACTGTGTGTTTTACTGTGTTTTACTGTGTGTTTTACTGTGTTTTACTGTGTGTTTTACTGTGTTTTACTGTGTGTTTTACTGTGTTTTACTGTGTGTTTTACTGTGTTTTACTGTGTGTTTTACTCTGTTAGTGTGTGTTACAGTGTTTTACTGTGTGTTTTACTGTGTTTTACTGTGTTTTACTGTGTTAGTGTGTTTTACTCTGTTAGTGTGTGTTTTACTGTGTGTTTTACTGTGTGTTTTACTGTGTTAGTGTGTGTTACAGTGTGTTACAGTGTGTGTGTGTGTACTAGTGTGTGTGTGTGTACTATTGTGTGTGTGTGTGTGTGTGTTACAGAGTGTGTGTGTGTGTGTGTGTACTATTGTGTGTGTGTGTGTGTGTGTGTGTTACAGAGTGTGTGTGTTACAGAGTGTGTGTACTATTGTGTGTGTGTGTGTGTGTGCTAGTGTGTGTGTGTGTACTATTGTGTGTGTGTGTGTGCTAGTGTGTGTGTGTGTACTATTGTGTGTGTGTGTGTGTGTGCTAGTGTGTGTGTGTGTACTATTGTGTGTGTGTGTGTGCTAGTGTGTGTGTGTGTACTATTGTGTGTGTGTGTGTGTGTGTGTGTGTCTGCATGCCTGTACAGTGAAGTCAGCGTTCTGCTGCTCACCTCATGGTTCAGACAATAAGATCAGAGTTCAGTCGTTGTCTGATCCGCCATGTTTTCTGTTGACAGAACAAACAGTAGAACCACAATAATCCTGCAGCTTTCATCAGCAGCACGTCACCACCTCTGGAGTCTCAGGAAAAGACCCAGAAATTAAGCACAAAGTGGCAAAAGTGAGATTAAAAGATGCAAACAGCCGTGAACCGCTGCATGGGGACTACAGCCACTCAAACGTTCAGGGAAAATTCAATTAAAATACCTAAATACAAAAATATTGTTTAAAACATGCACATAAAAAGGGAGAAAAATATTTTTAAAATGAGATTTAATAAAAAAAATTTATCTAAAGGATAAAAGCAATAAAAATTCTATCGATAACTGGCTGTGGGAATAAAAGCAATATATCAGATAAATATTTATAAAAATGTTCTAGGGGAAACATTTCTGAGGAATATTATAAAAATGCACACACTTATGATAAATATAAATAAAATGCGCAAAGGAAAAATGTTTTATGATTATTATGATGATTATTATTATTATTATTATTATTATTATTATTAATAATAATAATAATAATAATAATAATAATAACAACAGTAATAATAATAATAATAATAATATATGAAAAAATCTGTAATAAAATGATCTAAAAATCTGGAAAAATGATTATTCCAGTTAAAAAAAAAGTGTTAAAGTGTGCAAAAACATTCCAGTAAAGTTTCCTGGAAACATGTTTATTTCATTGTTTTTCTTAAAAACAGATTTAATTGTTTCCACTCAGACGAGCTCCTGAAGCCGTCAGATGATTTATTTTGGTGATTGTTGAGCTGAATAAAGAGGAAATCAGCAGCATTGTGGTCGCTGAGCAGCAAACTGAGTGTTTGTGACGAGCAGAAATCAGATTGAATCAGGAATGAGGTCAGGAGGAAGTGATTCAGAGAAATAACTCCAGACTGAAAGATAAACTGAACAAGTTCAAACCTGCTGCTAACTTTAATAAAATCACCTAAATCACAGCGTTTATCCAAACATAAACTCACATCAAAATCACTTTAAATGACCTTTAATTCAAAAATGCAGCAAAACTTTCATGTTTGCAGCATCAAGAACCTGTAAAAACAAAAAAGTTGCAAATTTCAGATTATAAGACGCAAAAAATACACAAAGACACTAAAAAGACACATAAAGAAGCAAAAATTACGCAAAAAGTAGCAAAAGTGATATTAAAAGAAGCAAAAATGATATAAAAAGAAGCAAAAATGACGCAAAAAGTAGCAAAAATTAGATTAAAGAAGCAAAAATGACGAGAAAATTACATTTAAAGAAGCAAAAATGATGCAAAAAGTAGCAAAATTGAGATTAAAAGAAGCAAAAATGATAAACCATGTAAAAATTAACTAAATCTGCGTTTCTCTGCTCAGCTGTGAAGGTAAATAGTTAAATATGTTCAGTGTTTGGTCTCTGCTTCACCTGTCCAGGTGTGACTGCGGTCAGAGGCTTCATTTGTTTATGTTTACATGAGGGTGTGTCTTCTGTTGTTACCGTGGAAACACAGGAAGTTCCTGATGCTGTGACTTAATGAGGCGTGACCTGAACAAGTGCATCTGTCTTTAATACCAACAAACAGAAAAGATTCTCATCCTGATCTTTATTTAGACCAATCAGACAGAAACTCATTTATTCAGAGAAAAACCAGACGGATGAAGACGAGAAAAAACCTGAAGATAACGATGAGAGATTCAGATCAACGATTTACCGACTGATCGATCGATCAGCTGTGAAAAATAACGTCTGCTGACTTCAGACTGACGTTCAACGTGTTGGAATGTTTTTATTACAGAGAACTGAGGCCTAAATTACAGAGAAAACACACACAGAAACACACACAGTAACACAGACAGTGACACACACATAGAAACACACAGTAACACACAGACACACAGTAACACACACAGTGACACACACAGTGACACACACAGTGACACACACATAGAAACACACAGTAACACACAGAAACACACACAGTAACACAGACAGTGACACACACATAGAAACACACAGAAACACACAGAAACACAGAAACACACAGTAACACACACAGTGACACACACATAGAAACACACAGAAACACATAGAAACACAGAAACACACTCAGAAACACACATAGAAACACACACAGTAACACACAGAAACACACTCAGAAACACACATAGAAACACACACAGAAACACACAGAAACACACACAGTAACACACACAGTGACACACACATAGAAACACACAGTAACACACACAAACACACACAGTAACACACACAGTGACACACACATAGAAACACACAGTAACACACAGAAACACAGAAACACACACAGTAACACACACAGTGACACACACATAGAAACACACAGAAACACACAGAAACACACAGAAACACACACATAGAAACACATAGAAACACAGAAACACACACAGTAACACACACTCAGAAACACACATAGAAACACACACAGTAACACACAGAAACACACTCAGAAACACACATAGAAACACACACAGAAACACACAGTAACACGCAGTAACACACACTCAGAAACACACACAGAGAGGAAACGTAGAAACATGGAGGTGAGGAAGAGGCTGCTCTGGTTTCCACGGTAACGAGGAAACAACAGATACAGGAATGTGGAGGAAGAAGAAGAAGCTTTTAAAGAGAAGAAGAGTAGAGGAAAATGTATGGAGGAGAAGAGCTGAGGAGGAATGTGAGGGGGACGAAAACCTCAGCTGGAAAAAGAGGAGGAGAGGAAATAAAAGAGCGGGAAGGAATGAAAGTCATAAAGTGGAGGGAGGAGACGTGGAAAAGAGGAGGTTCAACCACAAAACCTGGGATGGAGGGAGAAGAGAAGAGATGGAGGGAGGGTTTATTCAGATTAAAGAAGTAAAGAGGAGATGCTGGAAACAGAAAGAATGGTAACTTGTGAATTGTTTCAACTCACTATGGTTCACGTCACTAAAAGAAGCAAAAATGACAGAAAAAGAAGCAAAAATGGCATGAAAAGGAGCTGAAATGACTCTACAAGAAGTTAAAATGATGCTAAAAGAAGCTAAAATGACACTAAACACAGCTAAAATGATGCTAAAAGAAGCTAAAATGACACTAAACGAAGCTAAAATGATGCTAAAAGAAGCTAAAATGACACTAAACGAAGCTAAAATGATGCTAAAAGAAGCTAAAATGACACTAAACACAGCTAAAATGATGCTAAAAGAAGCTAAAATGACACTAAACGAAGCTAAAATGATGCTAAAAGAAGCTAAAATGACACTAAACACAGCTAAAATGATGCTAAAAGAAGCTAAAATGACACTAAACGAAGCTAAAATGATGCTAAAAGAAGTTAAAATGACACTGTGAAGCTAAAATAACACTAAAAGAAGCTAAAATGACACTAAAAGAAGTTAAAATGACACTAAAAGAAGCTAAAATGACACTAAAAGAAGCTAAAATTACATTCAAACAAACTAAAATTACACTAAAACAAGACAAGCTAAAATTATGCTAAAAGGTGCTAAAATGACACTAAAACAAGCTAAAAAGTCGCAAAATTTGATATGGATGAATTTATACTTGCACAGAATGTCTCAAAACTGGTTCAGAGTGACTCAGAATTTGTCTAAATAACTTGAAACATTGTCGTCTGAATGCCAGCAATCGTAAAACAGGAAGAGATCATTTTCCTCTCGGCTGTAGAAAGATGTTTCACCCTGCTGAATGTATCCTCTGTTCACTGTTTCTGAGCCATTTCTTCCTGTCTCTCTTCTTTCTCTCTGTGGTTTTTCATGCAGCGAATGAACAAGTCTGTCGATTTCACTGTTTTCTGACCCTGTGCTCTCTGATTGGCTGTCCTCAGGCGGAGTGGGCGGAGCTAGAAGATGGCGGGTGCATCGGTGAAGGTGGCGGTCCGAGTCCGACCGTTCAACTCCAGAGAGACGGGACGCAACGCCAAATGTGTGATCCAGATGCAGGGAAACACCACCTGTAAGAGCAACGCACCTGCAGCAGCACGGAGCTAAAAGCAGCGAGTTACTGAGTCTGCAGGAAAGAAACACCAGACAGTGAAGGAAATAGAATAGAAAAGATGCAGAAATGACCGTAGAATCCACAGAAATGATGCACAAAGTTGCAAAAGTGAGATTAAAAGATGCGAAAATGATGCAAAAAGAAGCAAAAATGACCTTAAAGACAAAAAATGATGCAAAATGTTTCAAAAATCAGTTTAAAAGATGCAAAAATGATGCAAAAAGTTGCAAAAGTGAGATTTAAAGATGCAAAAATGCTATTAAATTCAAGGTTATATATTAAATGTGGTGATGATTTACGTTTATAGCTCTGCATAATCACATCTGTGCAGCCGGTGTGTCTGGAAAAAATCTGGAAAAAAATGATTAATAAATCAAATACGGTACTTAATGTAACTTCCTGTTTTGGTCTCCAGTGACTTTACGGTTTGTTACAAATAAAATGAATGTTTTTGCCAGTTTAATCTCTGAAATTCTTAAAAAGTGTGACAAATTTCACCTTGTTTGATGCAAATATTATAAAATGTTAAATTAAATATTGCTTGTTATGTTCAACTTGAAAACAAGAAGAGTAAAAACACTCCGAGTTGTGTTTTAAAGTTCAGCTGAAGTTAGAAACAGCCGCTGTTAGCTTGAGGCTAACAATCCAAGTTGATGTTAGTGCAGAATGCTAACATAGTAGAAAAGATGCAACAATGACACCAAAAGATGCAAAAAATTATGCTAAATGTTGCAAAGTGACACTAAAAGTGAAAAAATGTCACTAAAATTGTAAAAATGATACTAAATGTTGCAAAATTACACTAAAAATTGCAAAAATGTTGCAAAAGTGACCATAAATGTTGCAGAAAGGATGCAAAATGTTGCTAAAACGACACTAAAAGTTGCAAAAATTATGCTAAATGTTGCAAAGTGACAGTAAAAGTTACAAAAATTACGCAAAATGTTGCAAAAATGACACTAAAAATTGCAAAAATGTTTCAGAAGTGGCAAGAAGTTACAAAAATGACACAGAAAGTTGCAAACGTGACACCAAAAGATGCAAAAATGACACCAAAAATTGCAAAAATTAAGCAAGATGCTCAAAAATTGACAGTAAAAGTTGCAAAAATGTCACCAAAAGTTGCAAAAGTGACACTAAAAGTTGCTAAAATAATGTGAAATGTTGAAAAATTTACACTAAACTTTGCAAAAATTATGCAAAATGTTGCAAAAGTGACACAGTTGCAAAAATGACACCAAAAGTTACAAAACCGTCACCAAAAATTGCATAAAAGGCCTCAAAATGTTGCAAAAATGACACAAAAAGATGCAAAAATTAAACCAAAAGATGCAAAAATTGCACCAAAAGATACAAAAATGATACCAAAAGATGCTAAAAATAATGCTGAGCATTTCAAAGGGACACTAAAAGTTGCAAAAATTACGCAAAATGTTGCAAAAGTGACACTAAAAGTTGCAGAAAAGACGCAAAATGTTGCAAAAGTGACACTAAAAGTTGCAGAAAAGACGCAAAAAGTTGCAAAGTGACACTAAAAGTTGCAGCAATGATTGCTGTGACTATTAAGTTAAAGAAAACAGCTGCTGTTAGCTCGAGGCTAACAACCCCAGTAGTTGTTAATGCAGAATGCTGGTTCTGAGATACAGTAAATCAGGCCTCAGCACTCCCACTCCCTCTGGGCGTCATGTGACCTCTGATCCTGCTGCTATATAAACACAGGTTATTATTAGACATCTGTTTTTAGCCACCAGCTGAACTGTGCTACACAGATACTTGAACTTGTGTGATGTCATCACCTTCAGCTGGGACTTCTGTTTCTTCTCCAGGTATCTCCAACCCCAAACAGGCCAAAGATGGAGCCAAGAACTTCACCTTCGACTACTCCTACTGGTCGCACACCACGGTGATCACACACACCGTCGCACACTCGATACAAACATTCATAGTGACTAGCATTTGTGAATCAACGTTGTGTGTTTATTATGTGTGTTTATCATATGTGTTTATGTGCAGACCGAGGACTCCAGTTTCGCGTCCCAGAGGCAGGTTTACAAGGACATTGGAGAGGAGATGCTGCTGCACGCCTTCGAAGGTAAACATGCTAATGAGCTTGATGCTGCAGATGCTAATGTTGATGTTAACGAGACTCAGCTTCATGCTGCAGATGCTAATGTTGATGCTAACGAGACTCAGCTTCATGCTGCAGATGCTAATGTTGATGCTAACAAGACTCAGCTTCATGCTGCAAATGCTAATGTTGATGCTAACAAGACTCAGCTTGATGCTACAGATGCTATTGTTGATGCTACAGAAGCTAATGTTGATGTTACAGATGCCAATGCTAATTCAGATGAAACCAGTCGTGATGCTACAGATGTTAGCCATGATGCTAATGTGACTGCTGTTGATGCTACAGATGATAACACTAATGATAATGCTTCAGATGTTAGTTGTGACACTAAAGAGTGTAACCTTGATGCTAATGTGACTGTTGTTGATGCAACCGATAACACTAATGATATTGTTTCAGATGTTAGCTGTGATGCTACAGAGCGTAACTTTGATGCTAATGTGACTGTGGTTGATGCTGCAGTTGTTAGCAGTGATGCTAAAGAATATAACCTTGATGCTAATGTGACTGCTGTTGATGCTACAGATGATAACGTTAGTGATAATGCTTCAGATGTTAGCGGTGATGCTAAAGAACATAACTATGATGCTAATGTGACTGCTGTTGATGCAACAGATGATAACACTAATGATAATGCTTCAGATGTTAGCGATGATGCTAAAGAACGTAACCATGATGCTGTTGTGACTGCTGTTGACGCTACAGATGATAACACTAATGATAATGCTTCAGATGTTAGCAATGATGCTAAAGAACATAACTGTGATGCTAATGTGACTGCTGGTGATGCTACAGATGCTAATGTAGATGTAACTGAAATCAATGCTGATGCTGCATGTGCTAATGTTAATGATGTTTCTGATGTTCTGATCATGTCACGGAATCCAATAGCAATGCTAATGGTGTGGATGCTACAGATGCTAATGTTTATGCTACAAATCCTTGGGCTAAAGATGTTCCAGATATTAGTGATGATGCTACACGCTTTTAATAATGACGCTACGGCTATTACTCTTAATGAAAGTATTGATGATACCACAGATGCTATTGTTGATGCTACAAATGCTAATGCTAATGGTGTTTTTGATAAAAGAGATGTTCATGAAACTGATGTTGATGCTACAAATGCTAATGTCCATGCTACAGTGTTATTGCAGATGCACATAAGTTCAGTGCTGATGCTACATATGCTAATGGTGATATTTCAGGTGTCAATAATGATGCTAGCTAGAGTATTCTAATGCCACAGATGCTAATGTTGATGCAAATTAAATTAGTGCTGTTGCTACATATGCTAATTTTGATGCCACAGATTGATGCTACACTTGCTAATGGTGCAACAGATTAGCATTAGTTTTGATGTTACTAATGCTACTGTTTCAGATGTTAGTGACAATGCTACATGTTGTTAATAATGATGTCACAAATATCAGTGTTAATGCTAATGATACGAGGATGCTGTAAGTGCTAATACCAACAACAATCTTGTTGATCATGCCACACATGCTAGTAATGATGCCGCAGGTGCTAATGTTGTTGCCCGTGCTACTGGTGATGATGCTACAGATGCTAAAGAGCGCAACCATGAGGCTAATGTGATTGTTGATGCTAAAGATGCTAAAGAATGTAACCATGATGCTAAAATGACTGCTGTTGATGCTACAGATGATAACACAAATGATAATGTTTTAGATGTTAGCGATGGTGCTACGCATACTAATAATGACTTCACAGGTGTTAATGTTGATGCATGTGCTACTAGTGATGATGCTACAGATGCTAATGCTGCTAATTGATGACATGAACACTGATGCTGCTAATGGAGACGATGCTAATGATACCAGTCCTGATGACTCTGATTATATTGGTAATCTTGATGCTAGTATGCTAACAGTAGCGATGGTAAAGGCTGCTAAAGTTTAGCACAATAATCGACCTTGTCATTATTATTTTTACTGATATTACTGCTGTTTTCCAGGGTGTAATGAGTGTATTTTATACTAATATTACTGCTGTTTTCCAGGGTATAATGAGTGTATTTTATACTAATATTACTGCTGTTTTCCAGGGTATAATGAGCGTATTTTTACTAATATTATTTCTGTTTTCCAGGGTATAATGTGTGTATTTTATACTAATATTACTGCTATTTTCCACAGTATAATGTGTGTATTTTATGCTAATATTACTGCTGTTTTCCAGGGTATAATGTGTGTATTTTTACTAATATTACTGCTGTTTTCCAGGGTATAATGTGTGTATTTTTACTAATATTACTGCTGTTTTCCAGGGTATAATGTGTGTATTTTATACTAATATTACTGCTGTTTTCCAGGGTATAATGTGTGTATTTTTACTAATATTACTGCTGTTTTCCAGGGTATAATGTGTGTATTTTTACTAATATTACTGCTGTTTTCCAGGGTATAATGTGTGTATTTTATACTAATATTACTGCTGTTTTCCAGGGTATAATGTGTGTATTTTTACTAATATTACTGCTGTTTTCCAGGGTATAATGTGTGTATTTTTACTAATATTACTGCTGTTTTCCAGGGTATAATGTGTGTATTTTATACTAATATTACTGCTGTTTTCCAGGGTATAATGTGTGTATTTTTACTAATATTACTGCTGTTTTCCAGGGTATAATGTGTGTATTTTATACTAATATTACTGCTGTTTTCCAGGGTATAATGTGTGTATTTTTGCGTACGGCCAGACGGGAGCCGGTAAAAGCTACACTATGATGGGTAAACAGGAGCCTGGTCAGGAGGGCATCATCCCACAGGTAGATACTGCAGCACTCACCTGTTGAACGTGTCATTTCCTGGTTCTGATGGCTGGTTCTGTCTTTTCAGCTGTGTGAGGACTTGTTCCAGAGGACAGGAGAGAACTCGGACCCTGACCTGACCTACTCCGTGGAGGTAAACCCGCCTCCTCCTTCTACCTGCTCACATTCACACACCTTCTCCCACGCTGAGTGCTGATTGGCTGCTCCGCCTCCAGGTGTCCTACATGGAGATCTACTGTGAGCGGGTCCGAGACCTGCTCAACCCAAAGTCCCAGGGCACTCTGAGGGTCCGGGAGCACCCCATCCTGGGGCCCTACGTGGAGGATCTGTCCAAGCTGGCCGTGACCGGATTCCCTGACATCCGGGACCTGATGGACGCCGGCAACAAAGCCCGGTAGGTGGTCCAGAACCAAAATAAAACCAGAATAAAACCAGAATAAAACTGAGAGAGTTAAACAACAAGGCCTGGTAGGTGGTCCAGAACCAGAATAAAACCAGAATAAAACTGAGAGAGTTAAACAACAAGGCCCGGTAGGTGATCCAGAACCAGAATAAAACCAGAATAAAAGCAGAAAACACTGAAAGTTAAACAACAAGGCCCGGTAGGTGGTCCAGAACCAGAATAAAACCTGAATAAAACTGAGAGAGTTAAACAACAAGGCCCGGTAGGTGGTCCAGAACCAGAATAAAACCAGAATAAAAGCAGAAAACACTGAAAGTTAAACAACAAGGCCCGGTAGGTGGTCCAGAACCAGAATAAAACCTGAATAAAAGCAGAAAACACTGAAAGTTAAACAACAAGGCCTGGTAGGTGATCCAGAACCAGAATAAAACCAGAATAAAAGCAGAAAACACTGAAAGTTAAACAACAAGGCCCGGTAGGTGGTCCAGAACCAGAATAAAACCTGAATAAAAGCAGAAAACACTGAAAGTTAAACAACAAGGCCTGGTAGGTGATCCAGAACCAGAATAAAACCTGAATAAAACCAGAAAACACTGAGTTAAACAACAAGGCCTGGTAGGTGATCCAGAACCAGAATAAAACCAGAATAAAACCAGAAAACACTGAGAGTTAAAGAAAACCAGAAGACGCTGCCATTTCTGAGCTAACTAGTGTCATTTTTGTCATTGTGTCATTTTTGTGTCTTTTTCTGTGACTTTTGCTTTGTTTAGTGTCATTTTTGTGTCTTTTTTGTCACTTTTGCAACGTTTTGTGTCATTTTTGGATATTTTTCTGTCATTTTTGAGTCTTAGCTTGTCATGTTTGCTTCTTTTTGTATCATTTTTGCATTTTTCTGTGACTTTTGCTTCTTTTCACGTCCTTTTTACATTTCTTAATGTCACTTTTTCAGTGTTTTCTATCATTTTAATTTTGTTTTGTGGATTTTTGCTCCTTTTCGTGTCATTTTTGCGTCTTTTAGTGTTATTTTGTATGTCATTTTTTGAATTTAACCGTCTTTTTCTGTGATTTTTGCTTGTTTTTGTGTAATTTTTGTGTCTTTTAGTGTCATTTTTGTTTCTCAGTGTCGTTTTTGCAGCTTTTTGTCTCATTTTTGCTTCTTTGTGTCACTTTTGCAACATTTCATGTCATTTGTATGTTGCTTTGTGAATTTTTGCATCTTTTAGTGTCATTTTTGCTTCTTTTGATGTCACTTTTACAATGTTTCATGTCATTTTCATTTTGTTTTGTGAATATTTGCATCTTTGTTTCGTTTTTGTGTCTTTGTCATTTTCAGTTCTTTTAGCATCAGTTTTTGGGTCACTTTTGCAATGTTTCATGTAATTTTTACTTCTTTTTGTGTCATTTTTTAATCTTTTAGTGTGATTTTTGCTTCTTTTGGTGTCATCTTTGCATCTTTTTGCAACTTTTTGTGTCATTTTTGCAACATTTCGTGTCGTTTTTCTGCTTTTCGTGTCATTTCTGCTTCTTTTTGTGTCATTTTTGCGTCTGTCATTTCTATGTTTTGTGAATTTTTGCTTTTAGTGTCAGCTTTGCATCTTTTTGCTTCTGTTTTGCAGTTGCAGCTTCATCTGACAGCTGCACTGTAAGCTCTGAAGTGTGTAGAGCTGTGAACTTGTTCAGAAAGTGCAGGTTCGAGCAGCTGAAAGATGAGATTAGTGTCAGCTGATTCTCTAAACATCACAGGAGAACGTCAATAAGCTGAAAGTTAAACTAAATGAGTTTAAATGAGGCGTCAGGAGCCTGAAGTCCAAACAGTGAATCACCTTTAGTGTTTGTTAAAATACGTTCTGCTCAGCATGAGAAGCCTCTGTTTGTCGTGCTGTTTGGAGGAATTGTGGGAAGTGTAGTCCACGACTCTGACAGTTCTGGTTCTGGGTTGCAGGACGGTCGCAGCCACCAACATGAACGAGACGTCGTCCAGGTCCCACGCCGTCTTCACCATCGTCTTCACCCAGAAACGCAGAGACCAGATGACCAGCCTGGACACAGAGAAGGTCTGAAAGCAGCCGTCATGTAGCGATGTTTTCTTTTTTATTCAAACTCAGAGGTAACTTTGACTCTTTCCCCTCAGGTCAGTAAGATCAGTCTGGTGGACCTGGCAGGAAGCGAGCGAGCAGATTCTTCAGGAGCGAAGGGAACTCGACTCAAGGTCAGACATCAGCATGTTCTGAAGCTTAACGCTCTACATTCTGGGTGTTTTCTGTTAACCAAGGTTAAAGAAATAGAAGCAGACGGGAACAAAGTCGGAGAAACGACAAGAAGGACAAGAGAGGAAGGAAGAGAGGCCAAGAAGGAGGGATGAAAAGAAGAAAGGAAAAAAGACAGGAAGTGAAAGAAGATAAATTATGTGTTAAAGAGAGGAAAACAAAGAGCTAAAACATTGCAAAAATTATGCAAAAAGAAACGAAAATGACAAGATAAGATGCAAAAGTGACCGAAAAAGAAGCAGAAATCACAGGAAACGTTGCAAAAGTCACAGAAAAAGAAGCAAAAATGACACTAAAACACAAAAGTGACATAAAAAGATGCAAAAGTGACATGAAACGAAGCAAAGGTGACAGAAAAAGAAGCAAAAATGACACTAAAGGAATTTAAAAAGACACTAAAAGATGCAAAAATGATAAAAAGCAAAAACAATACTAAAAGACAAAAAAAATGACAAATCGTTGCAAAAGTGACAGAAAAAAGAAGCAAAAATGACACTAAAAAGAAGTAAAAAAAGATACTAAAAGATCGACAAAACAAGATGCGACAATAAAACTAAAAGATGCAAAAATGACACTAAGACACAAAAATGACAAATCGTTGCAAAAATGACACTAAAAGATGCGACAGTAAAACTAAAAGATGCAAAAATGACACTAAGACAGAAAAATGACAGGAAAAGATGAAAAAACGACATCGTTCCACATAAAGAGTAGAGAAGTGACTGATGATACAGAACTAATAGCATTAAATGTGAGGTTAACCCTCTGATGTACTGAGATGTTGCCAAAAAATGTATATAACGATGTTTAAACTACACAAGAAAGATGTTTTACATTTTTAAATTAGTTTCCAGCTCTGCGGAAACACTTCCTGCAGTTCAGCCGAAAAATCCTGAATTTTGGCCACAGCTGAGTCAGTTCTACCAAAGGGTGCGGAATTTTTAGTTTTTTACAGAATGTGGTTCATGCAAATGCTTTGATGATGATATTAATGAAATGTCAAGATTTGTAGCTCAGATTTGGTCGATTTCGAGACAGAACCGAGCAGGGACACGAGTAGGAATGTCAAAAGGTAAAAAATGTAACATTCCATTTACAAGAAGAAGTGATAAGATGCAAAAATTACACAATGACGCAAAAAGGACACTAAAAGAAGCAAAAATGGCACTAAAAGAAGTAAGAATGAAACTAAAAGAAGCAGAAATGACAGCAAAAGAAACTAAAATGAAACTAAGAGACACAAAAATGACACTACAAGAAGCAAATTTGAAAGTAAAAGAAGCAAAAATGAAAATAAAAGAAGCAAAAATGAAAATAAAAGAAGCAAAAGTGAAAATAAAAGAAGCAAAAGTGACACTAAAAGAAGCAAAAATGAAACAAAGAAGCAAAAATAAAAGAAGCAAAAATGAAAATAAAAGAAGCATAAATAACAGAAAAAGAAACAAAAATGACACAAAAAGAAGCAAAAATTCACAAAATGACATAAAAATAACGAAACTTTGCAAGTCACAGAGAAAGACACAAAAATGACAGTAAAAGAAGCAAAAATGACAGTTTTTACAGTTTTTAGTTCTTTTACTTCTGATAAATGCTGTAATTTTTAACAATTTTTAAAGAGAAACCAGATTATCAGACTCTTAAACTGATGCTTAGAGCCTTTGATGATCTGAATCCCAGAAGAGGTGATTACAGACTAAATGAAAAATAAAACAAAGATGTGTTAGCATTACATTTAGCAGTTAGCACACAGATGAACAATCATCCTGTCACTAAAAGCTTAATAACATTCTAAAATTATCTGTTTATTTTCACAATATTACACAAATACTGACCTCCGAGGGTAGCTAGTGTCCTTCAAAATAAAAGCACCATCATTTAGAGCAGGAAATAACATGAAACACTTAAGAATGTGCATAAATTACAAAATAAAAGCCCCATAAATGATCTAAATCCATCAAACCAAGCGGTTTATTGACACTGCTTACTGCTTGTTTTATCTAATATTTCCTGTGTTTTATCTTTTAGGAGGGAGCGAACATCAACAAATCTTTGACCACGTTAGGAAAAGTCATATCAGCTCTGGCCGAGATGGTGAGTCCACATGTTAGTAGTACTACAAAGTATCTGTGATTGTACTGCAGTAAAACTGAAGTTGTTCTCGTGTCTCGTCTGCAGCAGAGCAGTAAGAAGAGGAAAAGTGACTTCATTCCCTATAGAGACTCTGTTCTCACCTGGCTGCTGAAGGAAAACCTGGGTAAGAACGCAGATACAGAGTAGTACTGGTAGTACTGGAGATATAGAGTAGTACTGGTAGTACCTTAAATACAGAGTAGTACTGGAGATATAGAGTAGTACTGGTAGTACCTTAAATACAGAGTAGTACTGGTAGTACTGGAGATATAGAGTAGTACTGGTAGTACCTTAAATACAGAGTAGTACTGGTAGTACTGGAGATATAGAGTAGTACTGGTAGTACCTTAAATACAGAGTAGTACTGGTAGTACTGGAGATATAGAGTAGTACTGGTAGTACTTTAAATACAGAGTAGTACTGGTAGTACTGGAGATATAGAGTAGTACTGGTAGTACCTTAAATACAGAGTAGTACTGGTAGTACCAGAAATATAGAGTAGTACTGGTAGTACCAGAGATACAGAGTAGTACTAGTAGTATTGGAATGCAAGCAGAAATACTACAGACAGCCTTAGTAGTACCAGTGTGATCTGCTGTTGCCAGAACCAACACCAAGACTACTATTGTTAGCGTTAGCATGGCACAAAGATGCTAACAGTATGTTTAATTTGTGTTTGACTACTAATAGCATTAGCATAGATGCTAACAGTATGTTTAATTAGCGTTTGACTACTGTTAGCATTGTGCAAAGATGCTAACAGTATGTTTAATTAGCATTTGACTACTATTAGCATTAGCATAGTGCAAAGACGCTGAAATGACTATTAGCAGCAGCATAGTGCAATAATGCTAACATGACTGCTATTAGCATTAACATAGCACATAGACGCTAACAGTATGTTTAATTAGCGTTTGACTACTATTAGCATTAACATAGCACAAAGATGCTAACAGCAGGTTTAATGTGTTCCAGGAGGAAACTCTCGGACGGCCATGATCGCTGCTCTAAGTCCTGCTGACATCAACTATGAAGAGACACTGAGCACTCTGAGGTCCGTCTGGTCACGTCGGTGAAGTCATCCATCTTTGTAAGACTGAGATAAACCCGGTTTGATGCGATCTGTTGCGGTTGCAGGTATGCCGACCGCGCCAAACAGATCCGCTGCAACGCCGTCATCAATGAGGATCCCAACGCCAAACTGATCAGAGAGCTGAAGGACGAAGTGGAACGACTGAGGAACCTGCTGTTCTCCCAGGGCCTGCAGGAGCTGCTGGACAACACTGGTATATATGCATTTATATAGTGGTTAATATACTGGTGTATACACATTTATGTAGTGTTATATATACTGGTATATACACATTTATATAGTGTTATATATACTTGTATATACACATTTATATAGTGGTTAATATACTGGTATATACGCATTTATATAGTGGTTAATATACTGGTGTATACACATTTATATAGTATTATATATACTGGTGTATACACATTTGTATAGTGGTTAATATACTGGTATATACGCATTTATATAGTGGTTAATATACTGGTGTATACACATTTATGTAGTGTTATATATACTGGTATATACACATTTATATAGTGGTGAATATACTGGTATATACGCATTTATATAGTGTTATATATACTGGTATATACAAATTTATATAGTGGTTAATATACTGGTGTATACACATTTATGTAGTGTTATATATACTGGTATATACGCATTTATATAGTGTTAATATACTGGTATATACGCATTTATATAGTGTTAATATACTGGTATATACGCATTTATATAGTGTTAATGTACTGGTATATATGGATTTATATAGTGTTATATGTACTAGTATTTACGCATTTATATAATGGTTAATACACTGGTATATACACATTTGTATAATGTTTATATATATATATATATATATATATATATATATATATATATATATATATATGCATTTACATAGCATTATATATATTGGTATATACTCTCTGGTGCTTTACTCCATCTAGTGGCCTGTCTGAGTATCGCTCCATCATGTAGAGTACCATGACAGTAGTATTCAGCCATTATTCAGGGACACAGTACAACAGAAATACTGCAATAAATACACATTAGATGGAGTAGAACCTGTGGATCACTGACTGTAGCACGTGTTGTTTATTAGAGCAGGTATGTACGGCATGTAGTATGTTTGGTATGTTAGTTATTTACAGACAACAGCAACTGGCTGGGTGTGTGTGTGTGATACTGTGTGTGTTACTGTGTGTGTGTTACTGTGTGTGATACTGTGTGTGTTACTGTGTGTGTGTTACTGTGTGTGTTACTGTGTGTGTGTGTGTTACTGTGTGTGTGTGTGTGTGTTACTGTGTGTGTTACTGTGTGTGTGTTACTGTGTGTGATACTGTGTGTGTTACTGTGTGTGTGTGTGTTACTGTGTGTGATACTGTGTGTGTTACTGTGTGTGTTACTGTGTGTAGATTTTTACAAGCTGTTCTTTACATAACCTGCATTACTCAGATTCCAGCCTGTTATAAATGAAGTCTGACTCCTCATTCTTCTTTTTTCTTCTTCTCCTCCTCCTCCTCATTCTCCTTCTTCTTCTCTTTCTTCTGCTTCTCTTCCTCCTCCTTCTCCTCCTTCTTCTTCTTCTCCTCCTCCTCTTCCTCTTCCTCCTCCTCCTGTATCTCCTGAAGTCAACAACAACGGTCTGGGGGCTGTTCCAGGTGTGTCCCCCTCCCCCCTGCAGCTGGCCCTCACAGCCAATGGGATCGTGTCTAATAATGGCTCCGCCCCTCCAGGTGTGTGCGACAGTAAAATAAAAATATGTAAAACTACTCTATAAAAGGCTGTGTATTTTAAACTTTAAACTCATTAAGTCGTTCTTCTTCCTCCTCCTGTCCAGGTGCTGAACCTTCGTCTGCAGGTGGCGCCGTACCTGCCGACCCCGATCACCTGATCGAGGACGGGGAGGAAGGGGAGGAGGCGGTCGCCACGGAGACCATCAGCAAAGAGGAAGCAGCTGAGAGACTGATGGTAGGATGACAGTCGCATTTTCTGACAGTCATAACTCGGCCAAATATGAACCGACACGCATGAAACACGTATGTTTAGATTCAGCGTGACCTCGACTTTCACAGGATGTCATGATAGCTAACATGCTCACAGTGGGTCCAAAATGACGATTATTTGTTCATATCTGCATAAAATGTCTCTAAAAATGACTCTAATGGCTCTAAATTGATCCAAAATGACTTGAAACTCTCCAAAATTACTCCAAATCTATGCAAAATGGCTAAAACCGTGTCCCAGTTTCATTAAAACTTGTCCAAATTGACTCGATATTTGTCCAAAATTCATTGTTCAGATCAAGAATTACTGTTTTAATTGTCGTTCTTCTGCCGCAGGAAACTGAGAAAATAATCGCAGAATTAAACGAGACATGGGAGGAGAAGCTCAGAAAGACTGAATCCATCCGTCTGGAGAGGTAACTCACTGACTTTGGTGTTTTTCTGTTTCCACAGGTTGTTGTTGTGATTGAACTTCTTCATTTTCCATCTCTGGAGTTGTAACTTTTAAACTCTGGATGTGTTTTAGTTAAATCCGTGGTTTTCGTAGTGTTGTGTCGCCGCTACGAGAAGACCCAGAGACTCCTCGGCTGAAGAGTCTCTGGGTCTTCTTGTAGCGACAACAAAGACTCCTCAGTTGTTGAGTAGAGAGATTTACAAACATAGAAGAAGTGATAGTTTAGATGAATTTCTTGGTTCTGTTTCCTCCCAGAGAGGCCCTGCTGGCTGAGATGGGCGTCTCCATAAAGGAAGACGGAGGAACTCTGGGCGTCTTCTCTCCTAAAGGGGTGAGTTTACCGTCTCTGTCGTCACTTCCTGTTTCTGCGTCCATCAGGTGGAATTCTTCGTGAAAACACGAACCTTTCCGTGATTGAAGTCATTGTGTGTTTGCAGACGCCTCACCTGGTCAACCTGAACGAAGACCCTCTGATGTCCGAGTGTCTCCTCTACTACATCAAGGAGGGATTCACCAGGTGAGTCGTCCACCTGAGTTTACCTTCATCTGACTCTGGTCTTCTGCTGACGACAACACACACTCCTCGGCCATTTCTCTACAGCTTTCAGTCATTGTGTCCAAATTTTCACATGTTTAGTACAAGCTTCAAGCCATTTTAGAGTCATTTTTAGTCATTTTGGCCCCACTTTGAGCCCTTTTTTTCTTTTTGTCGACATACCGCCTGTTTTGTGGTGATTCTGGGTGTTTTTCTGACATATTTGAACCTGTTATGGCATTTTGGCATTTTGGGGTGATTTTGTGTCTTTTTGTAGTAATTTTGGCGGGTTTTGTGGTCATTTTGCATGTTTTTTCTGCCAAATTTGAGTTTTTGTTACAATTTTGCCTGTTTTGTGGCAGTTTGGTCCTTTTTGTGGTAGTTATATTACTTTCTGTGATAATTTTGTTATTTTTGTGGTGATTTTGTCTAATTTTGTGGTAATTTTGGTACATTTTGTGTTGATTTTGATACTTTTTGTGGTAGTTTTGATATTTTTTGTGGTAGTTTTGTTACTTTTTGTGGTGATTTTGGTAGTTTTTGTGGTAATTTTGGCGGTTTTTGTGGTCTTTTTGCATGTTTTTTCTGCCAAATTTGAGCTTTTGTTACAATTTCGCTTGTTTTGTGACAATTTTGGTCCTGTTTGTGGCAAATTTGGCCTTTTTTGTGGTGATTGTCCATGTTTTTGCTGGTATATTTGCACATTTCAGGGTAATTTTGGCTCTTTTTCGGGTGATTTTGCGCCGAATTTGAATTTTGGTTGCACTTTTCAACTCAGAAAAAATTTTGGTCCTTTTGGACACATTTACAGCTATTAAAGAACAAACAACGATGACTGAAAACCGTCTCAGGTGTTTCGTGTGGTAGTACGCCCCAAAAAACTCAAATAAATAACAAAAATAACACATTTTAAAGGTCAGTTTTAAAAGGATTTGACATCAATTGGTGTGACTTCCAGTAAATCTTAAATAAGTCATCTGATTGGGGTTTTATGTCTCTTTTGTGTTTATTTTTCGCCGTTTTGTGGTTGTTTTGGTGCCATTTTGGTGGTATTTCTGTCCCAAATGTGACACAAAACCACCAAAATGGAACAAAGAACAACCCAGAAGAAACACAGAACAACCAAAAATGGAAAGAATGTCAGAAAAAACAACCATAAAGACAGAAAAAACACCAAGCTGTGAAAGAAACAACCATAAAACATAAAAATGAACACAAAACAAACGTGAAACCACAATCAGACACTTTATTTAAGGTTTGCTGGGAATCTGACTGATGTCCAAACTGACAGTCACATAGAGATGCAAAACCATTCAGAAATGACACAAGGTGCCCAAAATGGGACAAAAAAAAAACTGCCACAAAGAGACAAATTGGCAACAAAAAGATGCAAAAATCGCCAAGATCGGATGCAAAATATCCCAAATGTGACACAAAACCACCGAGATGGAACACAGAACAGCTCAGAAGAAACACAAAACGACCAAAAACAGAAAGAATGGAACAAAGAACCACAACAAAGAGACTCAAAATTAACAACATGAGACAGAAAAACCACCAAACTGGGACAGAAACAACCACAAAACGGTGAAAAATAAACACAAAAGAGACGTAAAACCCCAATCAGACACTTTATTTAAGGTTTACTGGGAGTGAAAGTAACTGATGTCAAATCCTCTAAAAACTCACCTTTAGAAATGTGTCATTCTTGACTTTTGTTTGAGTTTTTTGGGGCATGTTACCACACAAAACGCCTCTTGTCCTCTTCCTTCTCCTTCTTCTTCTTTATTATTTTTATTATTATTGTTATTGCTGCTAAAAGTCTGTCCTGTGTGTCTCAGGGTTGGACAGCAGGACGTGGACATCAAGCTGTCTGGTCACTTCATAAAGGAGATCCACTGTGTGTTCGTCAGTGAGACCAACGATCAGGGAGAAGGTGAGACGTCTGTCTGTTTCAGATGTTCCTCCTTCTTTAACCTCAGATGTTCTTTAAAGACTGAGCAGAGTGAGAGCAGCTGAGAGTCTGAGCTCATAATAAATAAATACAATAACACAATAAAGGTCTGCAGAAACTCACCTGAAGCCTTGACAACAGTTCTGTGATGTTTTCCTCAGAAGTTATGAAGCATTAACTCTCCGAACTCCAAGCACTTTGTGATTTCTTTGTTTTTTGTTGGTCCAAAATGACTATAAAGTCTCAAAGTTGCCTAAAGCGGCTTGAAATGACGACTTCAGTGACTCTAGATTTGTCAAACATTATTCCAAACTTGTGCAAAATGACACAAAACTCGTCAAAAATGACAAAAATTGTGTTTGATTGTAGACAATTATTGAGACTTTCTAAAATGATTCAAGATTCATTCAAAATGATTGTAAATGAGTCCAAAATTATTGAAATTTGTCCAAAACATCTTAAATATCACAAGTTTAAGCTGTTCAAATTGGCTAAAACCTGTCCAAAACAGCTCCAACTTCTCCAAAGTTGCTCAAAATATCCCAAAAATACGTTACAACACATCAATAATCACTAAAGCCTGTCTGAAATGACTTTAAAGTTGTCTGAAATTACTAGAAACCTGTCCAAAATTATTTAAATCTCATCCACCATGTCTCAAAATGTCTCCAGATTGACTCAAACTTTACCAAAATTACTCCGTGTTCCAAGTGATGTAGAATTTGACTACAAATTCCATAAAACTCGTCTAAAACATCTCATAATGTCTCCACAACGACTCCAACTTGTCCAAAGTGACTCAAAATTGTAGAGAAGCATGTCAACAATGACTATGATTTGGTTACAAAGGCGCACATTTGCCTAAAATTTTTTAAACAGTGACTCCAGTGAGTCTAAATTTGTCAAATTGACTTGAAACTGTCCAGAATGACTCATAATTCGTCCAAAATGGTAAAAACCTTTTCCCAGCTGAGTTGAAACTTGGCAAAATTGACCCTAAATGTGTCCCAAATGGCTGATTTGTCTAGAAAGTCTCATATGCCTAATATTCCTTTAAATGACAACTCCAATGCCTCTGAATTTGTCAAAAATGTCTACAAAGTGTCCAAAACTATTCAAATTTGTCCAAATTGACTCAATATTTGTCCAAAATGACTTGAAACGCGTCCAAAATTGCTCATAATGGTTCTGAAATGACTATTCTTTGTTCAGATCTGCCAAAACGTTTTTATTCAATGACGCCAGTGACTCATAATTGGTCCAAAATGACTCGAAACTGTCCATTTTGTTACTCAAAATTTATCCAAAATGATAAAACCTTTTCCCAACTGAGTTGAAACCTGTTGAAATTGACTCTAAATATGTCCAAAATGACTACAAATTGTTCAGAAAGTCTCAAAATTGGTCAAAAATGTCTTGAAATTTCCCAAAAGTCTTTCATTTTTCAAACATCCCAAGTTTAAGCTGATATTTGTCAATTTTTCTGCACGTTTTTACAGTTTCTGTCTGATCAAACTTGTGGTTTTGGTGATATTATTGTTTTGAGGTTCGGAGGGTTAAACAGATGTTCAAACAGCTGCTTTGTGTGGGTGTGTCCAGCGAGTGACTCTGTCTTCTTCTTCTCTCTGTAAAAGCTGCCAGGAAATCTGTCAGGTATCGTTCAACAGTCACTGCTACTAGTTGCCATGGTGACGTCACCCTCTCATTCATGTTTCCTGTGCCCCTCACCCCGCCCCGACATCCTCTCTGCTGTGTGTCTGACTGTAAATTCACCCATCCTATGTGGTTGTCCACGTCAAACCAAGCAGCCTGGAGGCCTCATCTCACCACCTAGCCCGACCTGAGACAACGTTGGTTCTTTGGTAGCCGTAAACCTGTCCAAAAGGACTCCAGACCTGTCCAAAAGGACGCAAAACCTGTCCAAAAGGACGCAAAACCTGTCCAAAATGACCCCAAACCTGTCCAAAAGGACGCAAAACCTGTCTAAAAGGACTCCAATGACGCCAAGTGGAGCCAAAATAACTCCAAGTGGGACCAAAATGGCTCCAAGTGGAGCCAAAATTAGTCTGAATGTCCAAAACTACCAACAATGACTCAAAACAACTTCAAACTTGCACTAAGCTCTCAAAATTTAGACACAACACCAACTTGTCCAAAGTGACTCAGAATAGTGGAGAAGCTTGTTCAGGTTTTGTAAAAATGTGTTACAAATTACTTGAAACTTGTTCAAAACAACTTAAAAAAAATGTGTCCACAATGACTCAGAATTTGTCCAAAATGTCTAAAACGACGTCCACAAGTCAAAATGTGTCCAAAACTTTGTCCATTGTGTCTCAAACTTCCCATAATTATTTTTAACCTCTAAAATTACTAAACCCTGTCCAAAATGACTTTAGACTTGTTCAGAATTACTATACATTTGTGCAAAGTAATTTAAAACTTGTCTCAAGTCACTTAATCTTATCCTAAATGTCACAAAACCAGTCAAAAATGTTGGAAAATTTGTATTTAATATGTATTAAAATAGATTCAAACTTGTTAAAAGTGACTAAAACCTGTTTGAAATGTCCAGAGTGACTTTAGACTTGTCCAAAAATAATTAGAAATATGTCTAAATGATTTAAAACTAACATGAAACTTGTCTGATATGTCTCAGAAGGTCTCTAAATCGACTCAAACTGCTGTCCAGAATGACTTTGGACGTGTCCAAAGACTCTAGAAACGTGTCCAGAACGCTGTAAACATTGTGGGAAGCTGCAGCAGGTCCTGATCTTGAGATGAGGCCTCCAGATGTTGGGTGGCCTCCAGATGTTGGGTCTAGATGTTGAAGCTGTTTGCTGCTCGTCTCTCTGCAGTGGTCGTCACTCTGGAGCCGCTGGTCGGAGCAGAAACCTACGTCAACGGGAAGCAGATCAGCGAAGCCGTGGTTCTGAAGCAAGGTTCGTTTACCAACCATTAATTCTACAGTTGAATTATTATATTAATGATTTAATAATCAGGGTTCAGCTTGGAGTCTCTGGGTCGTTCCTGTCTCTTGGTGGCGCCGTTTCATGTCTGCTGGTGTTTGTTTTGATTAGTTTTGTGTGTCTTTTCAGTTGTTTTGCATCTGTTTGTGTTCATTTAGCTTTTTTTTTTTTAGTCAGTTTTAATGTTTTTCTCATCATTTTGTTTGTCTGGTTATGTCGTGTCTGTACAGTTGTTTGGTTTCTTTGTAAATAATCAGTCTTTGTCGGGTCTTTGTTGTGCATCTATTTATTTTTTTGGATCCATTTGTATTAATTTTGCAATTTTTTTCATCAATTTTAAGGTATTTCTGATTATTTTGTGTGTCTTTGTGGATGTTTTGCTTTCATTTTGCGTATTTTTTCTCATCATTTTTCTTTTTTTCTTTTTTAAATTGTTTTTGTTTCTGGTCTTTTTGTGCATCATTTCAGTTGTTGTGCATCTGTTTGTGTTCATTTTGTGTATTTTTTTAGTCAATTTTGAGGTATTTCTGATTATTTTGTGTGTCTTTGTGAACATTTTGCATACATTTGTGTTCATTTTGCGTATTTTTTCTCAACATTTTGTGTGTCTGGTTATGTCGTGTCTCTGCAGTTGTTTGGTTTCTCTTTGCAGTCATTTTGCATCTCTGAATAATCTAAAATCTGATTGTGGTCTTTTTTGTGCTTTATAGTTTTGCATCTCTTTGTGTTAATTTTGCAATTTTTTGTCAATTTTAAGGTAATTCTTATCATTTTGTGTGTCTCTGGTTATGGAATGTGTGTGCAATTGTTTGGTTTCTCTTTGCAGCCATTTCTTTATGAATAATTTGTCTTATTCTGGTCATTTTGTGCATCTTTTCTGTTCAGTTTGTGTTTATTTTGCATCTTTTCCCGTCAGTTTTAAGGTAGTTCTCATGATTTTGTTTGTCTTTGTCAACGCTTTGCAGCTTTTTTTTTACTTGTTTTTGTCTGTTTCTAGTCTTTTTTTAGTGTCTTTTCAGTTGTTTTGTGTCTGTTTGTGGCCATTTTGCATCTTTTTTTCAGACAGTTTTAAGGTCTTTCTCATCATTGTGCATCTTTTTTTAGTTGTGTTAGTTTGGTTTTGGTCTATTTTGTGGATCTTTTTAGTTGTTTCCTATCAGTTCTGATCTCTTTCTCATCATTTTGCATCTCTGTGAGTAATCTGTCTTTTTTTGGTCTTTGTTGTGTGTCAGCATTTTGCGTCTGATATTTTGTGTTTTTATTTGTTCGCATCTCTTTCTGTCGCTGTTTTATAGCTCTTTGTGTTTGTTTCGAGTTATTTTGTGCGTTGTTGTAGTTTGTTTTGTGTCCGTTTACTTGTGTTCATTGCGGCTTCCTGTCCGTTGCCAGGTAACCGCATCGTGATGGGGAAGAACCACGTGTTCCGGTTCAACCACCCGGAGCAGGCCAGGCTGGAGAGGGAGCGCAGCGTCACGGCCGACCAGCAGGGGGAGCCAGAGGACTGGAACTACGCCCAGAGGGAGCTGCTGGAGAAACAAGGCATCGACATCAAGCTGGAGATGGAGAAGAGGTGGAAATAAACAGTTTATTTACATGTTGGCTGGGAAAAAAAACTGTAAAAATCTGTGTTTTCTTTAATGGTAACTGGTTCTTTCACCAGGATTTTACTGGATTTGAAAAAGCAAAAATTTGCTTCTTGATGAAACAGACTCTTATTTACATGATGGACGTCTGTTGTTGCTGCAGATTACAGGATATGGAGACTCAGTACCGTAAAGAGAAGGAGGAGGCCGACCTGCTGCTGGAGCAACACAGACTGGTACGAATAAACCACCTAAACCTCCTCAGAACCTCCTCAGAACCACCGGTCCTTCATCTCCAGTAACTTTATCAATGATCAGAGTTCTACCTACATACTGGGAATATTTCCAGAGTTCCAGGTCCTTGAAGTCCATAGAGGAGAACATCCCCTGGAGAAAGTTCTAGAGTAGACCTACCGACAACTGGACAGTTGTCGGTAGGTCTACTCTAGAACTTTCTATAGTTGTCATTAGGTCTACTCTAGAACTTTTTCCAGTTGTCGGTAGGTCTACTCTAGAACTTTCTATAGTTGTCGGTAGGTCTACTCTAGAACTTTCTATAGTTGTCAGTAGGTCTACTCTAGAACTTTCTATAGTTGTCGGTAGGTCTACTCTAGAACTTTTTCCAGTTGTCGGTAGGTCTACTCTAGAACTTTTTCCAGTTGTCGGTAGGTCTACTCTAGAACTTTCTATAGTTGTCAGTAGGTCTACTCTAGAACTTTTTCCAGTTGTCGGTAGGTCTACTCTAGAACTTTCTCCAGTTGTCGGTAGGTCTACTCTAGAACTTTCTATAGGTGTCGGTAGGTCTACTCTAGAACTTTCTCCAGGGGACGTTCTCCTTTTCTGCTTCCAGTCTTTAAGTTTAGTCTCACTTAGTGGAAGTCCATAGAGGTGGGTCCAGATTTCAGTATGCAGACAGGAACCAGAACCAGACTCTGTAGAACCTCTAACTCTGACTATCTTCAGTATGCAGACAGTGACAGCGGTGATGACTCTGACAAGAGATCATGTGAAGAGAGCTGGAGGCTGATCTCCTCCCTGAGAGAGAAACTACCTGCAAACAAGGTACACCTGGACACCTGTCTGTCTGTCTGGAAACCTGTCTGTCTGTCTGGAAACCTGTCTGCCTGTCTGTCTGTCTGGAAGCCTGTCTGTCTGTCTGGAAACCTGTCTGCCTGTCTGTCTGTCTGGAAACCTGTCTGTCTGTCTGGAAACCTGTCTGTCTGTCCATAGATGGACTGATGATCTATGATTAAACCATTCTATGAGCTCCGTCTCTGTGTGTTGTGTTCCAGGTGCAGACCATAGTGAAGCGATGTGGTCTCCCCAGCAGCGGGAAGAGGAGGGAGCCTCTCCGGGTCTACCAGATCCCCCAGAGGAGGAGGATCAGCAAAGACCCCAAACGGGTCACCGTGGACGACCTCCGGATGCAGGCCGTCAAGGAGATCTGCTACGAGGTCTCACATTTACACAACATCACCTGTCTGGTTTTAACCCTCTGAACCCCAAAACCTGCAAAAAAAAGATGTTATCTTCAAAAAAATCAGCCAGGAACTGTGAAAACTTCAAGAATCCAGCGGTCTTTGAATGTATCATCAGTGACTTCCTGTTCTGTTGGAAAACTCAACTAAATCTAAGCTCAAAATCACAATTCATTAAAAAAAATCTCTTTATTAGCCATGAATAATTGGTTCTAGCCGGATTCTGTACAGAAAGCAACAAAAACAGGTTGAACTGCAGGCAGTGAGAGGAAAACCAGAGCTACTGGATGAATAAATAAAAGCAGCATGGCTCAGACACAAAACTACCAAAACGAGACACAAGACGACAGTAAAGAGACACTAAATGATGCAAACGAGACACTAAATAACCAAAATGAGATGCAAAACAACCAAAACAAGACGCAAAATGACAAAAATGAGACATAAAACAAAAACGAGACACAAAACCGCAAATACGAGACACAAAACAACCAAAACAAGATGCAGAACGACCGAAACAAGGCACAAAACAACAAAAATGGGACAAAATGACAAACAAATCACAAAAATGAGGCACAAAGCAACAAGAAAAGACACAAAGTGACAAAAAGGAGACACAAAATGAGAAAAGAGACAAAAAATGAGAGTAAAGAGAGAATAATGTACCTAAAATTTGTCCAAAATTATCTTAAAAATGACTTGAAAGCTCGTCTACAGTGGCTCAAACTTTGTTCAAAAGGATAAAAACATCAGTGAATAAAAGCAGCAGAAACCGTGAACAGAGAAGCAGGTTGTTGGAGATGCATCCAGCATGGAGGAACATCTTTCTACTGATGATGAGCAGAGGAGAAAGGAAACAAACAAATCTGACAGAACGACAAAACAATAGAAATGAGACACAGAACAAGAGGAAGTTTAAACAGTGTCCCAGAAAGACACAAAACAACACAAGTGAGATGGAAAACAACAAAAATGAGACACACATGGCGCTTTTTCCCCAGCACCTACTGGGCTCTACTCTACTGGGTTTGTGAGGTTTTCCATAAGGACGTAGTTCCTGGTACCAGCTACTATTTTAGTTCCTACTGGGCCGGGGTTCCCAGTGAGCTGAGTGGAGCCGATAATGTGACGTCTACAGAGTGCAGGCCTCTGATTGGACAGACTCATGAGAGCGACTCCTTCACTAAAACCAAACCCAGCATTTTTTTTAAAAACTGGCATCAGCGACGGTGCACATGCAGGGCTCCAGACTGCCACTAAATGGTCACGTTTTGTGACTAAAATTTGAGACAGTGCGTGTAAATTTTTCATCTACTCGCGCAGGTGCGACAGTAAAGCTGACTTTGACTTGTAGAGGAATTGGATGGACAACGTTTTCCTCCTGGTGTCATAAATAAACCAGACAGGAAGTACGTAATTAACATAATCTCAGAGTCTGACCCGTCCTGTGGCGCCCCCCTCAGGTGGCTCTGGGAGACTTCCGTCACTCCCGGCAGGAGATCGAGGCGCTGTCCATCGTCAAGATGAAGGAGCTCTGCCGGATGTACGCCAAGAAAGACGGCAGCGAGAGGGACAGCTGGAGGGCCGTGGCCCAGGACGTCTGCGACACGGTGGGCATCGGAGAGGAGAGGAGCCCCCCGGCTGAGGACGGAGGAGGTGGAGGAGGTGGGGGTGGAGAGACAGGGGAGGCGGGGGAGAAAGGAAAGGTGTACGACCTGAAGGCTCACATCGACAAGCTGACCGACATCCTGGAGGTGAGTTCATCTGGCGTTTATTAGGACTTTATTAAAGGCTAGGAGGCTACGCTATCACCACACAGCTAGCAGCTAGGAGGCTATGCTAACACCTCAGAACTAGCAGCTAGGAGGCTACGCTGACACCTCACAGCTAGCTGCTAGGAGGTTACGCTGACACCTCACAGCTAGCTGTTAGGAGACTATGCTAACACCACACAGCTAGCTGCTAGGAGGCTATACTAACACCTCACAGCTAGCTACTAGGAGACTACGCTGACGCCTCACAGCTAGCTGCTAGGAGACTATGCTGACACCTCACAGCTAGCTGCTAGGAGGCTATGCTAACACCTCAGAACCAGCAGCTAGGAGGCTACGCTGACACCTCACAGCTAGCTGCTAGGAGGTTACGCTGACACCTCACAGCTAGCTGTTAGGAGACTATGCTAACACCACACAGCTAGCTGCTAGGAGGCTATACTAACACCTCACAGCTAGCTACTAGGAGACTACGCTGATGCCTCACAGCTAGCTGCTAGGAGACTATGCTGACACCTCACAGCTAGCTGCTAGGAGGCTATGCTAACACCTCAGAACCAGCAGCTAGGAGGCTACGCTGACACCTCACAGCTAGCTGCTAGGAGGCTACACTAACACCACACAGCTAGCAGCTAGGAGGCTATGCTAACACCTTACAACTAGCAGCTAGGAGGCTACCTTTACACCACACAGCTAACAGCTAGGAGGCTATGCTAACATCACACAACTAGCAGCTGGGAGGCTAAGCTAACATCACACAGCTAGCAGCTAGGAGGCTACTCTACACCTCACAGTGCAAAATATGTTGTATTACAGAAAAAAATTGCAGATATTGGCTGTAGTTTTGTCTTAGTGTGCTAGCATTAGCGAGCTAACATGCTGTGCCTGCAGGAGGTGAAGCTGCAGAACAACATGAAGGATGAGGAGATCAAAGCTCTGAGGGACCGGATGATCAAGATGGAGAGCATCATACCTGTCCAGGTACGTCCTCGCCTCACACTCCATCAGCTGATCACCGTCGTCCCGGTAACTCCTCTTTGACCCTTCTCTCGTCTCCAGGACGACGACATGAACGGTGAAGGAGGCGGGTCTCCCCAGAGGGAAGGGGGCGGAGCCAGCGACGGCACCAGCCAGCCGGAGACCCGAGTCCAACGGCTGATGGATGAGGACCCGGCATTCAGGAGAGGGCGCCTCCGCTGGCTGAAGCAGGAACAGCAGCGCATCCTGAACCTGCAGCAGCAGAACATCACCAAGAAGCTACGAGGACAGAACCAGAACCAAGGTGAGAACCGGTCGATAGCAGTGACAGTTAGCTGTAATTAACCTTCTTCTGAGTATATGTATGCAGTTTAAAGCTAACAAAGGCTGTTTGAAGTTAATGACTGCAGTTTAAAGCTAACGAAGGCACTTTAAAGCTAGCAGCAGAAGTTTAAACCTAACGAAGGCTATTTAAAGCTAACGAAGACTGTTTGAAGCTAATGACGGCAGTTTAAAGATAACGAAGGCTATTTAAAGCTAACAGAGGCTGTTTTTAAAGCTGCTGAAGGCAGTTTAAAGTTTGCGAAGGTTCTAAAGTTCTGGTTCTGGTCCCCCCTCCTGCAGGTCAGAACTCCCCTGTTGTCCCGGTCCACCTCCCCGGTACTGGACGCTTCATCCCCCCGCAGGAGTGTAAGCTCAAGTTCCCCTTCAAGAGTAACCCCGCCCACCGGTTGTCATGGGGACCAGCCAGCGCCGCCCTGCAGGCTCTGGGTCTTGGGGAGGGGGGCGACGGCGAGCCGAGGGAGGACGAAGGAGGTGTGGAGGGGAAGGGCTCTCCCTCCCCCCCGCCTCCCCTACAGGGTCCCGCCCTCTTGCCCCTCCCCTTCACAGCCCCGCCCCCTCGCATGCGCACCCCCAGCCCCCACCGCGCCTGGCAGCAGCGTAACCAGGGCAGCTTTGGCTACCATCACCAGGGCAACAATCACAACCAGCAGCGCCGCTACCGCCGCAACTCCCTGGACAACACTGCCCACGGTAGCTACGACAACGACCAGCAGCACGGCAGCGGCAACAACGGTCACCAGGGGCCACCCAGACAGAGGAGGGGGGCGTCGCCCGGGCCGGGGGGAGAGAGAGGAGGGAGGGGAGGAGGAGGAGGAGGAGGAGGAGGGGCTAGAGACAGAGACGGAGGCTTCCATTATAATCAACGCCAGCACCATCAGTACCACCACCACCCCTACTACAACCCCTACAATGCACCATTCCAGCCGGGACCTCACCCCAACTACCACAGCCTGCCACGCTCCGGGGCCCCGCCCCTTCCTGCCGACATGTTGCTGGGGGCGGGGCCGCCACCAGGTGGGTGGGGCTTCACGCCGCCGAGGATGAGGCGGCAGTTCAGCGCACCGGACCTCAAACAGAACAAGGACACGCCCATCTGACGCACGGAGGCATCTGATTGGCTGCGGGGACACAGGACGATCCTGATGCTGTAGAGACAAGGCTGTGTGTGTGTGTGTGTGTGTGTGTGTGCGTGTGCGTGTGCGTGTGCGTGTGCGTGTGTGTTTCAGCACTTTTACATTACTGTCACACACATCCTTCTGTCCTGCTGTGTGTGTTTACGTGTGTGTTTTGTGTAGATTGCGCCTAGCTTTTAGCACAGGTTAGCTGTTGCCATAGCGACACTGTTTTAGGAAGTTTATATTTTTAATTTTGTGGCGTTTGTTTGAGGCTGTCGAACGGGATTTATTAGCACATTTTAGCTTCTCGTTGACATTCTGGTGTCGGATCGGTCTCTTTTTTTTGCGAGCATTAGCTTCCGTTAGCTTCCGTTAGTATGAGGGGTGAAGCATGTCGGTTAGCGTTCCATTGGCTGTATGCTACGTTAGCTTCAGGCTAGTCGGTTAGCGTTCTGGATGCTATGTTAGCTTCAGGCTAGTCGGTTGTCATTCTGGATGCTACGTTAGCTTCAGAATAGCCGGTAAGCATTCTGAATGCTACGTTAGCTTCAGACTAGTCAGTTAGCGTTCTGGATGCTACGTTAGCTTCAGACTAGTAAGTTAGCCTGAGCAGGGAGCAATGGAGGCAGCTAGTTTAGCACAGGTGGAAGTGTTAGCCTAGCTTAGCCAAGGCGGCGTTCATGTTGCATGGGAAACCCAGTTCGTACATTGGCCTGTTTAGCGATGCCAAGAAGATGGCGGTTTTTGTTTTTTTCTTGCGGTCGCCACAAACAACAACACAGATCTGAGATGTTTGAAACCAAAACTGTCGAGAGGACGATAGAAACAAACCTGCTAACGCTGACGTGAAAAATGGTTTTTATCTTGTAACCTGCAGCAAACGTCGTGCAGGAAGTTTAATTTACTGACTGTCCCGTGTGACTTGAACGCTGCGTCAAACCAAAGAGCGTCTCTGTGGCGCCCCCAGCAGGAACACAGAGATATTATCTGAAGAAGAAGAGGAGGTGATTGTGACGTTTCAGTTTTTTAAAGAGCTGTGTGTATATTTGATGCTTTTATTTTTAAAGAAACGTGCTGACGGTGGGTTCACTGTCTCTGGCAATCGTGGGAAATGTGGGAAGTGACTTGTTTGTGTGAGAGTGGTGATGGGTTGTGGTTTTAGGAAGGACTTCTGGGAAACGTAGTGAGAGAAGAGACGTCTGAGATAAGCTTTGAAGTAGAACGAGACACTACGACACGTTGGATGTCGACTTCCTGCTGTGAGGATCTGACACTACTTTATGTCCGCGCTGCCTTCAGGGCGCCACAGGAAGACGGGGATTCTGGATTTCGTTTTCCAGATGTTCTGCTCAGATTCTTGGCTTCCTGCAGTGCCCTGAACACAGCGTCAGCCTGCCCTGAGTGACGACGCGTTCGCTGCCGGCTGAACCCCGCCCACTCACAGCAAGGCATCGTGGGAGATGACGAATGGAGCGTCCGCACGCTCCGTGACTTTAAGACTTTTATTTTGAAGGGAGCGCTCGACACGAGTCGCCGCGACGATATCGAAAACACAAGAGGTGATTGGCCCGAGAAGCATGACATCAGCTGAGTTTTAATTCACTCTGCTGTCTCCGGAATCGACCAATCACAGGACAATCCTGAAACCTGCTGCCACCGCCGGGCTTGATGGGAAACGGAGTTCCCTCTTTGTTTATGGTTTTTATCTTTTTTCTTTCTTTTTTTTTTTTATTTCCAGCTTGGAAGGCCTCTGATTGGCTGTTTGTTCTACTTTCTCATGTATTCATCGGCTTCCTGTCTCCGAGTATTTTAACCCCGCCTACATGTTTGCTTTATGATGTCATCACGTCATCACTACTATTAGTATAATTATTATAAAGTCGTTAATGTTTGGTTCTTCTGGACGAGGTGTGTGTGTGTGTGTGTCTGTCTGTCTGTCTGTCTGTGAGTGTGTTACTGTGTGTGTGTGTTACTGTGTGTGTGTGTTACTGTGTGCGTGTGTGTTAATGTGTGTCTGTGTTACTTTCAACTCTTTTGTTTTCCTTCATGAACCTGGTTTTCATGTTTTTCTTTCTAATGGTTTTTATTTTTTGTTTGTTTGGAGGTTTGTGGAGGAGGAGGGGCCTGAGGGGGGTCGTTGTCATGGCAACTTGCAGGTTTCCTGCTGGCCCCGCCCACTCCCCCGCACCTCCGCTCCAATTGCAACCTCAGAATCTGTGACATCACGACACGACGTCGCCTCCAGGCTCAGCAGACGTGAACATGATGACATCACAGTCTAGCCCTCTTCCCATTGGCCCAGAGCCCCTCAGTTGCTTTTCTGTCTGTTGGGTTGTTTTTTTCGTTGTTGTTGTTGTTGTTTTTGTTGTATCAGGAACCAATCTCAGGCTCTACCTGCAGACAACATGATGGCAATAAACTGTCAGTAAGAATCAAACCCAGACTCCTCTTTTACTGTGGTCCCTGAACGCCTCGAGTTTACTGATGTTTCCTGAACACCTCACCTGCCTCTGGAGCAAGTACAATTTACTAGTGTCCCCTAAATGCCTCATGTTTCTGGAAAACGTTACAGTTTCCACATGTTCCCTAAACGCCTCATATTTCTCTAAAACATTACAGTTTCCACATGTTCCCTAAACGCCTCACAACTGGAAAATGTTACACTTTCCTCTTGTTCCTTAAACACATCACATGATGTGAATTTTACATTTCACCTATGTTCCTTGAACGCCTCACACAGCTCGGTAGATGCTGCGCTTTACAGGTGTTCCCTAAACATCTCAAATGCATCAGCAGACATTGGAATTTACCAATGTCCCCTAAATGCCTCATGTACAGACGCTAATTTTTACCACTTGTTAAAGATTCACTGTTCCCTAAACGCCTCATGTCTAGAAAACGTTACCGTTTCCACATGTTCCCTGAAGCACATCATGGGCAGTAGATGCTACAGTTTACTGATGTTTCCTAAACAGCTCATCCATCAGCAGGTTCGACAATTTACTACTGTTCCTTAAAGGCATCACATTCATTGGGAGATGCTACAAATTACTAATGTTCCTAAAACGCCTCACACAGCTTGGTAGATGCTTCACTTTTACAGATGTTCCCTAAATGCCTCACACGCATGGCAGACGCTACTGTTTACATGTAGTTCCTAAATGTCTCACATTCATCAACAGACCATAGTTTTGCTATGCTCCTTAAATGCCTCACACGCCTGAAAACATTACAGTTTCCCCATGTTCCCTAAATGTGTCACATGCATTTGGCACCACACTTTACCAATGTTCCTTAAAGGCATCACATTCATCAGGAGATGCTACAAATTACTAATGTTCCCTAAAAGCCTCACATGCATCAGTAGATTATACTGTTTACAGATAGTCCTTAAACGTCTCACATTCATCAGTAGGCCATAAAGTTTAGCGATGTTCCCTGAATGCCTAACACCTCATTGGATGCTATACTTTACAGATGTTCCCTAAATGCGTCACATGCATTAGATGCTACTATTTCCTAAAATTCAAAAATGCCTCACATCCATTGGGAGACACTATAATTTACTGTTGTTCCCTGAACGCCTCACACGGCTCTCCAGATGCTGTAAACTCTAAAACTTTCCCGTCTGAATGTCTGTAACTTCTGTTGTGAATAAAAATCTTGGTA
Source organism: Amphiprion ocellaris (assembly GCF_022539595.1). Taxonomy (NCBI): domain Eukaryota; kingdom Metazoa; phylum Chordata; class Actinopteri; family Pomacentridae; genus Amphiprion; species Amphiprion ocellaris. The sequence goes on along the minus strand of NC_072788.1, from coordinate 25,414,870 downwards.
AAAAGCAGCTTTGTCTCCTGCAGAAGTTTCCTTCAGTTTTCTGCATCAGTGATGGTTCGGTTTGTCAGTGAAGGCAGCAGACGTGTCAGAGTTGTCGGAGCTTTATCAGAGTTCCTGAACGTCCCCTGAGGTCAGATATCAGCTGGACTCAGAGTTTTATCTCATTTCCTGCTGTTGGTTTTATTCTCAGTGAACTCCTTCTATTGTCTTCATTCTCAGACCGACGGTTCTTCAGGCTCCATGGTCACCATGAAGCTCTTCGTCCTCCTCGTGTCCCACGTTGCCATGGTTGCAGCGGTGGCTGGTTGCCATGACGACAGAGACAAGGACCACCGACCAAGGAAGAACTGCACAGCAGCCGGTTTCAGCAACGTTCCAGCGGGACTCGAACCCACGACGCAGGTAAATCTGCAACCAGAAGATCTGCAGAAGCTTTTCATGGATCCAGTATTTTCTCTGTAGTTCCTCAGATTAATTAAGTTTAAAGTTTTACTAAAGTTGAAGTAAATTAACTTTGTTTGATGCTATTTCCAGTTCTTCCCACTTAAACATTCACTCCAGTCAAAGATGAAACATGATCTAGTCCAGGGGTGTCCAACATGAGGCCCGTGGGCCAAAAGTGGTCCTCCAGAGGGTCCAATCCGGTCCTCAAAGTGTAAAAATTCCAGAGAAGACATTAACTGCAAATTGTAAATTAGTAAAACTATAAGTTTAAAATAATTTCTAGACCATGACAAGTTGTTTTGATCATAAAGTAAAATACTAGATTGTTCGTTGTTCTTTTGTCGCTTCGTGACTTTTTTGCCAGATTTTTTTTTTGTTTCATGTTGTTTGTCTCATTTTTCATGTTTCTCATTTTTCTAATATTTCGTCAAGTAAAATACTAGATTGTTCATTGTTCTTTTTTGTCGTTTTGTGTCTCATTTTTCTAATATTTTGTCTTGTTTTTTTTTGACTGACTTGCCATTTGTCTCATATTTTTGTCATTTTGTTTGTTTTGTTGTCATTTTTTGTCTTGTTTTTATCCATTTTTTTTTTGCTTTGTTACTTTTTTGTCTAATATGTTGCCTCATTTTTGTTGTTCTGTCTTCTTTTTGTAATATTTTGTCATGCTTTTGTTGTTTTTTTGTCTTTTTTTGTCTGACTTTTGTCATTTTGATCATAAAGTAAATTACTATGTGGTTCAGTTGCAGATTTCTGTGACTAAATGTGTTCCTTTGTAAACACTCTGTGATCTGGAAGTTGCAATGTGGAAATGATGAACTTGAATTTATTTTTCTTAATAAATTTCAGGTTATTTATGATGTTTTGTAAAAAGATAATTCCTGAAATGTGAACATTTTTGCACTAAAACAAAGGAACCTTTAGGAGTTGTGGTTATTTGTAGGTTATGATGCTGTGGTTTTACTGGATCTAACTGGACTAGAAGGAGTTTGACTCCCCTGGTCTAGTCGGTGCTGTTCTTTCTTTTTTGTTAATTTGTAAATGAAACAAGATGCTAAACAGTTATTTTCAGTTTAACAAAGTCTTATTTAGATTAATTCTAAACTGTGTTTAACTTCAACTATAAATCTTTTATTGCACCTGTTCAGCTTGAAGTACTTAAGAATTTATGTTGAGTCAAGACAAGCAGATGTTTTAATTTCATAAACACAAGTTTTAAAGTTTATAAATGTGAAACTAGTTTCTCTGGTGTTCCGCAGGGCGAGGACTCTACAGAATGATTCTAAAATCTTCACGTCACATAAATAAAAATCGTCTAAATTCTCTATTTTCAGCTGAATATTTTCTAGTTGAAGATCTCTGGACTAAGACATTTCTGGAAACTCTGATCCACAGTTTTCAGCATTTTTCTCACATTTTAGAAACCAAACAGCTGTTCGATCGATCCAGAAAATAATCAGAACTGAATGTAAATATTTTAAAAAATACATTCTAGTTCCAAACAAGCAGATCCACCTGAGGAAAACTTTCACCAACCAGCTGCTCCAGGTGTTTTATAAACCTGCATTTATTAAAGATCTAACCCAGAACCATCTTTTAATGATCTCCAGATACAGATGAGATCTGATAATTACAATTAAACGCCTCAGAGTGACGAGAAGATTCCACTTTCTGTGTTTATTTTTGGTGCTTTTGAAAGTCTTCCGTTCAGAGTTTCCTCCAGAGGAAACGTTTTCTTATCTGGGTTCTGCAGAGCTTCAGCCTCGACAGAACAATAAAAACAAACGTTCAGTTAAACGTTGAGACGAGTGGAAACCTGACAGATCCGTTCTCTGCTTCAGGTTCTGCTGTTCCCCAACAACCTGTTCTCCAGCCTGTCCTGGTCCTCCTTCCAGGTCTTCACTGAGATCCATGAGATCGACCTGACGGCCAACAAGGTGTCTGTCTGTCTGTCCACCTGTCTGTCTGTCTGTCCGTCTGTCTGTCCGTCCGTCCGTCCGTCTCTCTAAAATAAAACCCAGTGAAACCAGCTAACGTTGATATTTTAACAGTGATTTCTCCCTCCAGGTTCCAGATGTGACCCCCAGCGTTGCTCCGATCCTGCCCAGCCTCAGTGTCCTCCGGCTGGGCTCCAACCAGCTGACGTCCCTCCCTGCCGACTCCTTCTCCGCCTGTCCGGCTCTGACTGAACTCTACCTGGAGAACAACGTCATCAACTCTCTGAGCGACGGCAGCTTCAACGGACTGAGCAGGTTGAAGGTCAGAGGGATCCACCAAACCTAGAACTGGACTCATTTCTGTCTCTCTGGTTGCTGTGTCTCTGTTTGCACTGAATTAGCATCTGTTTGTGTTTGTTTTGCATCGCTTTTAGTCAGTTTCAACGTGTTTCTGTTTTTTCTCATGCATCCACCCCTCAGACCCTGGACCTGACGTCCAATCACATCAAGGTGCTTCCTGATCTCATGCTCCGCCCCCTTGCAGCCATAGACATCATCTACCTGGAGAGCAACAAGGTGAGAAACACCAACAAATCTAAACTGATGCTATGAGAGCTGCTGCTGACAGTCTGCAGGTCTAAAACTGAGGATTTTTCTGTTTGGTCTCAGATCAGCGTGATGCCAGATGATTGGTTCAGCAAGAAGGAGGAGGTGAATTACCTGTTCCTCTCAGCCAATCCCTGGGCCTGCTCCTGCCCCCTACGTTACCTGCACGGCTACCTGAAGACATATGACTACAACGTCTACGTGAGAGATGGACCTACATACATTCCTGACGAGACCAGTGTGGTGGGTCACACAAACAGAAGAAACTAGCAAACAACAAACAAAGACAGAAAAAGATAACGGAAATCTGGAATCTGAGCTTATTTGCTTTGACTTCTCATATTTGGGGATATTTGTTCCTAGCTGCTCAGAAATGGTTAAATATCTATAGTATGTGGCAACAAAACAATACAAACTAGACAGAAAGCAACAGAAAATGAAACACAAATGGCAAAATAGAGACAACAAAATGCACGAGGCAGAAAATGACTAATAAATGATGAATATAATATAATTACAACAAGACAGAATAATAAAAATGACACTGTCCACTGTATCACTGGGGTTTCTCTGTTTGTGCTTGTCTTTCTGATACATGAGCACATTTAGACGTCATTGCATATCTCACAGGGAAAGATTTTTGACTTTACCTGGTTGTTTCTGTGATTTTTTTCCTCACAGTAGTGTGGTTTCAGTCCCGTGCAGAGATGTTGGTGAGCTGTTCTGTGCTATGACTGGGGGAATGTTTTCCCACACTGGTGTCACTGGTTCAGTTTCTCTTAAGTGCAGGCAACAAAGGTGATTATTGATGTCAAATGGCCAAGAAAAGCCTTTCCCACACCCATCACAGCTGTATGGTTTCTCTCTGGTATCTCTGCACGGTTCCTCCTATTATGTTTTTTTTCCCAATAGTTTCTCCTGCTGGTCACAGCTGTGTGGTCTCTCTTCACTGTGACTGACTTGATGCTGTCAGAAACGTTAAACAGAAGTGAACACTTTCCCATACTGGTCACAGTTGTGTGGTTTTTCTTTAGTGTTCCCTTTCAGATGGTCATTAGTTGGTATGTTGGGCTTTAACTTTTCTCACACCAATCACAGCTGTGCAGTCTCTCCCCAGTATAAAGGGAAATATTGATATACATGTTTTATATAAGAACCAACTTTTCACAGACACAACTGAAGATTCTGAAGCAGCTCACAGATTGAGGATAATAACAATGTTTTCTTTATTAGACAGTGTCTGCTGTCTCAGGTTTTATTTACTCCAGTGATCAGATCAGCTCATTCTTGCACTAATTCCACTGCTGAAAATATTTTTCCAGTGATGCAGTAAAACACTTTACAGATTCAATATCTAGGATGTGGAGAACACAGAGTTTGTTGAGATTCTCAAAGGAGATGTACAACTGCAGTGCTTTTATAGTGGATCAGTCAAAACTTCCTTTTCATTGGTTAGTTTACATCGATGTAAATGTAACTCCATTATTAGTTCCATGCCACATAAAAACAAGAGACCTTCAAAAAAATAAAACAGTAAAAATATCGTCTGTTGTTGGCCTTCGACCTTCTGACCGTTTTCAACACCTGTGGAACCAGAAGGTTCTTCTACTGACAAAAATAGTTCCACAGCAACGACACATAGAAAATAAATGATCATCTAAAAGATCATTATTCATTTAAATTTAACTATACAGTAAAAAAAAAGTTAGATTTTGCATTGAAACATTGTAAAAACAAGTACAGGAGGTTTACGACGTCCTCGACCTACAGCATTTTATCATTGCATCAGAACTGGTGACGTGGAACTAGTTGATGAGCAGAGTGGATGAATACGTCGTCATGGTGCTATCAGACAGCTTTGTTTCCATTCTCTGGTTCTACTCCACCTTAGATTGTGCTACATTCACTATCTTTCTGTCCTTCATTATGGCTCCCAGCGTAAGTCAGACTCTTCTGATGCTTGGAAGCAAAGGAAAGAATCTCCATGGAAGTGAAATTAGACAGAATAAAATGCTGGGAACAGGAAGAAACACCGACCAATATCAGCATTATTAGGTCAAGTTGTAAAAACAGTGCAGCATATTCTGTTATCTTCTTGTAAAATGATTCATACATGCATGAAAGTCATTGGTATTCATGACTTTTATGAAGAACCGATCGATATTATGATGCACAGAACAGCTTTGTTTACATTTTTTCCGGAGTTCCAACTTACGGTGAACTTACATAGATCCATAGGAGCAGAACTCCGACGTAAGTCGAGGACCTTCTATAATTTCAGATTTTCACTCAAGTCTGCATCAGTTTCATCTTGAGACATTTCTTCAGACTTTCTGTTGGGATGCTGTGAGTTACTTCTTTTGGTTTCTGTTCTCAGGTGTGCGACTCTCCAAAGCGACTCGAGGGGAAGCCGGTGATCGAACTGGAAGAATCGGACTTTTGTTCACCAACAACAGTATCAGGTTCACGTGGAGATTTCTACCAGCCGAAAACCACCGACGCTCCCGATAAGACAACCACTGGTGGTTCTACTGACCCCGTTATTATCGTTGTTCCTGATACTACTACTGATGGTGCTACTCCTTCTCCTCCTCCTTCCCCTACTACTACTGCTCCTACCACTACTATTACTACTACTACTACTGCTACTACCACTACTATTACTATTACTGCTACTACTACTATTGCTCCTACCACTACTATTACTACTCCTGCTCCTCCTACTACTGCTACTCCCACGTTTAGCACTATACCATCTTTTGTAGAGTTATACACGGAGCACCCCAGAATAGTCACATGGTACCAAACCTTCACCAGACTCATTGAGTGGTCTGATCATTCAGGCTCAGAGGAAGCAACAGAGGAATCGTCTGTTGAGCTGCACAACTTTTCTACTCGTTCCACTTTTACCACGTCGACTGAAGGTCCGACCAAACCTGCCCCTGTAGCCACAACATTGACAGAACTCCCGACAACAGCGACCGTCGAGTCGACCCCGTCGTGGGGTTCCGGCACCTCATCCGGCAAGCGGCGGCGCAGTAAAGTCGCCGCTGCGGGGGTTTTCTGCATTTGGCTGTTCGCCGGCTGCTTCCTGCTGAGCGCGGCGGCGGCGGCATGCACGGTGGCGACTCTAGTGAGGCTTTTGGTCTGGTACAGGAGAGTTTATCGGCCACTGTTGACGAGGATCGGAGGCGGAGTGATGATGGTGACGTACGGCAGGACGGAGCAGGAGGAGGCGGCAGGAGGAGGCGTGACGGCGCGGTATCGCTCGGTTCTGTTCGTCCACAGAGATGGAGGCGACGGCGAGGAGAGAGGAGTGTACCGGAAGACTCTGTACCGCCTGCAGAGCCGAGAGGAGGAGGTGGAGAACTGGAGGGATGTGATGGAGGAGTGTCGGGTCTCCAGGGAGGACGGAGGGAGGAGGGGAGGACCGTCCAGGAAGCGCTACAGCATCATCCTGAGGGAGGAACGAGGGGAGGCTGGGGGAGGCAGGGAGGAGCTGGACTGGGTGGTGGGAGGCTGGGAGGTGATGGGAGGAGGGCAGGAGGAGCCGAGGAGCAGCTGGGGGGAGTGGCTAACGCAGTATTTACCCAGCATGCCATGGGGAGTGGCCACACCCCCTGAAGACAAGGCGGCTCAGTGACGTCACGTTGGTCACCGCTCATTTTTATAAAGTTGAGATTGATGCATAGGAGACACAAAACAACCACAAAGAGACACAAAACAACTGCAAAGAGACACAAAACGACCACAAAGAGACACAAAACGACCACAAAGAGACACAAAACGACCACAAAGAGACACAAAACGACCACAAAGAGACACAAAACGACAACAAAGAAACACAAAACAACCACAAAATCGCCACAAAGGGACACAGAATGATGACAAAGAAATGCAAAACAGTGTTGAAATACACAAAATCACCCAAAAAAAGACAAAATGACCACAAAGACGCCCAAAACTAACTTTTCGACCATCATTTTGAACAAAATATAGAAACTCTGACAACTTCTTTGACGTCGGTTAGTTTGGAGTCGATGCTTCTGTCTATTTGTCTTCAGGTTGTGTCTCTTTCTGGCTCTTTGTCTCTGTTTGTCACCATTTTGTGTCTCATGGTGTTGTTTAAAATGCTTCTGTGTCTTTGTTTTCTCCATTTGTGCTCATTTTGCTTCTCTTTTTTAAATTTTTCTTGCATATATTTGTGGTTGTTTAGTATCTCCTGGTTGCCTCTTTGTGCATCTCTGTGTTTGGTTCTGATTTCCAGCATTCAACTCAAACTTTAAAATGAGTAGAATCAGTGCTTTTTTCATCGTATTTCTTGGAACCGATGAAAGCAGATCTTTTATTTCTCAGTACTACAGTTTCTACATGAAGATAATTATGGCTGATGTGCTACTAACCTGAATAATCTGCTATTAAATAATACTGTGACTGTTGTGTTCTTTTGTACGGCTGTGTTAGGCTAGACTTCATAGACGTTACATATTAGTATCCTTCAGCCACCTCTGAGATGGGTGGGCCAAAAAATCTTCACTTAAGTATTATCAAAACTGCAATATTAAAACATTTTAGAATTACAACTCATTGGCAAATAGAATTTTGTGTTGGTGGGAGGAGTCTTCTGCACTGTGATAAATATGTATGTTATTTCAAATGTCCAGGAATAGTCAGCATGATGTTGCAAATGTTTTCTCAGTGTTAATATTTCTAGGGAATCTCTCCAGTGTGCACTTCTTTGTGATATGAGTATGCAGCATTGGAAGTGATGAACCTGTCACATATCTCACAGGGAAAGTGGTTTCATGCTACATGTGTGGCAGTTTCCGTGATTCTTTAAAGCGTCTAGTGGAATGAAACTCTTCCCACACTCCTCACAGTGGTGTGGTTTCAGTCCAGTGTGGTTGATGAACTCTGTGTTGTGACTGAGTGAATACTTTCCCACACTAATCACAGCTGTATGGTTTCTCTTCAGTGTTGCTAATGAATAGTTTGCTCAATTTTTTTTAACCTTTTCTCACACTGATGTCGACTGTATAGTATCTGTTCACGATGTCTGACAATGTGTTGTCATGTTGGACAGAAGTGAAACTTTCCTTCCCATGCTGGTCACAACTATATGGTTTCACTCCAGATGATTTTTTTTGTTGTTGTTGTCTGAAAAGTTTTCTCACATTGACGACAGATGTGTGGTCTCTCTTTATTACAAGTGATTTTGTGTTAATTTAGTCTTTGGACAGAAGAGTCATAGGAGTCTTGGTGGCCTCCCTCTCTAGTCTCTTTCTCCTTCAGAGGAGTCATAGGAGTCTTGGTGGCCTCCCTCTCTAGTCTCTTTCTCCTTCAGAGGAGTCATAGGAGTCTTGGTGGCCTTCCTCTCTAGTCTCTTTCTCCTTCAGAGGAGTCATAGGAGTCTTGGTGGCCTCCCTCTCTAGTCTCTTTCTCCTTCAGAGGAGTCATAGGAGTCTTGGTGGCCTCCCTCTCTAGTCTCTCAGGTCTTGAGGACGTCCTGCTATAGTCAGATTTATTCATGTTCCATCTTCCTTCCATTTCTTAATGATGGATTTAACTGGACTCCAGGAGATCTTCAGGATCTTGGAAATGTTCTTGTATCGTCCTGACTGATGGTTTTCAACAAGCTTTTCTCAGAGTTTCTTGGTTCTTCAGTCTTCATGATGTAGTTCTATCCAGGAGTTCTGATCCACCAGAGACTGGACCTTCCAGATCCGGCATCAAATATCATCTTAAAATAAAAACATCTCCATCCTTCATTTCTGATTCTCAGATTTCTGATCATTGTGGCCAAATATCTCAGCTGACTTTCCTCCAGAAGACTTTTGCAAGAAAAATACAGTACAAATTCTTGATTGTTGTTTTATTATTTTCAAAGATTTGTGTGTTTTTAACCATTTCACCATAGAAAATCTAGAGTTGTGGAAGTGTGTAAAAACTCAAAGCTGTCATGATAAACATGATTTTTACAAGTTTGTCTAGAAGCTGTTTGCTGTGAAGCCCTGAATGAAGGACGACACTGTAGTCCTGGTTTCTGTCTGCAGGAAAAGAGTCTGAAACTGAGCTGCAGTTCATTCAGACACCAGAGAGCTGCTGAGAGCTGAGCAGCCAGCAGGTGGCAGCACCGAGTCTCTGCTTCAACACTGGACTAAATGTTTCCTCATCGCTGACGTTAGAGCAGAAAAACACACAAAGATGGAAAAACCTCCTGATGTCCAGAACGTGTTTAATCAGAGCAGCTGTAAATGTCCACATGGTGGATAAATTCACTAGAAAACCATCCAGAACGACTGAAACTTGTCAGAAATTGTCTCAGACTTGAGTCACAATGACACAGAATTATCCCAATATGACTCCAAAGTTGTTCAAAATTACTAAAATTTGTGTCATAATGCCTCCAAATGTGCTTAGAATTCCAAATATTTGTGTTAAAATATTCAAATCTTGTCCAGAATTCCTAAAATAAGCAATGATTCAAACTTTGTCCAAAATTTGGTTAAAATTGCTCAAAAATCATAACACAGTTTATTGAAATTAGTTTAAAAATGCTCCAAAAATACTAAAACTTGCCCCAAATTACTAAACTTTACCACAATGACTTCAACTTTGTACATAATAACTCAAAATGTGTCCAAAAATGTCTAAAAAAAAAGCGTAAAATGACTGAAATCTGTCCAAACGAGTCAGAAAGTGTCCAGATTTATTTGTTTAACTTCTGCAGGATTCTTTGTGTAGCAGGTTTGGAAACGTTCATTCTGTTAACTTTAAGAAGGATGTTTGTGGTTCAGAGGGTTGAAAGACATTTCAACAGGGACAGTTTATTAATCTACATCTGTACAGAAAATACAACAGATACAAACACAATGATTCCATTTAATCTCTTAGTTCTATTTAAACTCCAGAACTCTGCTGTACTTGGATCAGACTGTCTTCCAATAATCTTATTTTGGTGGTTAAACACATCAAACCTGCTCAGTCAGCTTTTAAAGTTCACTGAAAATAACTTTCTTTTCAATGATGTGATGAGAAAATAACTGAAAAATTCAGGTTTTTCATCTTTAAGAGTTCCTGAGACATTGTTGTTAAAAACAACCAAACAAATTTAATGTATGGAAAAAAAATAAAGCTTCTGGAACTGAGTCAATGGACAGTTTGTTTAAGAATATCATTGAAAATGTTCCACTTAGACTGGTGTAAATCACCATCAACAGCTGAGTTCAATCAGAAAACACAAGTTAATATTGTTTTCTGGTTGTTTTGTACTGAAGCTGTCTGACAGTGAAATAGTTTCTCTGGGATTCAGGTTTGTCATTATTTCTGCAACAAAACCAGTTCACCAGGATTTAAAAGCACATGGAGGGTTTCAGGATGATTTAATGATACTGAACTGTCAACAGCAGAAATAAACTGATCTGGTTGGACAACAGACCTGCAGGGCGGAGCTTCATTTCTGTAGTTCTAGTAAATCACGTGACTTCAGATGGAAGGAGTCAGGAACTGTGGATTAGATCCAGCTGATTCCAGGTCAGTGTCCAGGTTTACTGTCAGCTTTATCACAAAACCCTCGGCTATACAGGAAACAATCAGCTGGTCCAAAGTGTGACTGTGATCATTTTACACCTCATATATATCTGGTTTTATAAAATCTCTGTGGACTGATCCTGTAGAAACTCCTGATCTATGTTTGTTCTGAACCAGTTCAACAGGTTGTAGTCAGACATGAACCAGCAGGATCACAATCTGGGGAAACAACCTTTATTAGACAACAAAGAACAAAGACAGTCAAACAGCAGTAAAGTTCATTATTTACAGTAAAGTTCATTATTTACAGTAAAGTTCATTATTTACAGTAAAGTTCATTATTTACAGTAAAGTTCATTATTTACAGCAAAGTTCATTATTTACAGTAAAGTTCATTATTTACAGTAAAGTTCATTATTTACAGCAAAGTTCATTATTTACAGTAAAGTTCATTATTTACAGTAAAGTTCATTATTTCCAGTGTGTTAAAACATAAACAATCCTGTCTGTGAAGTAACTCAGTTCATTCTATCAGTTTAAATTCTGTTTATTCTATTCAACCTTCACTACAGTTCAGTAGCAAACAATGTTATTTTACTGGACTACATTTTTCTGCAGATTAACAACAAAACATGATATAGGATGAAGATGAAACTCACAGACTGCTGAGCAGCATAAAAAAATAGATGACATTCATAAAATTAGCTGCACCTTCATCCTGTAAACAGTTCAGAACATCAGCAAATAAAACCTCAAAATAAGACAAAGATCCCAGAAACTCACAAACCATCCAGCAGTAAATAAAATAAAATAAATAATCAATCATTTCTGTGAGTAACTCAGTTCATTCTATCAGTTTAAGTTCAGTTTATTCTATTCAACCTTCACTACAGTTCAGTAGCAAACAATGTTATTTTACTGGACTACATTTATCTGCAGATTAACAACAAAACATATTAAAGCTGCAAACAGCATTGAACAGGTCTTCACTGTACCAATTTCAAGGATTATGGCACAAAGTTTATATAAACAGTACATGTGAACATAGAGAATTTTCACAGCTATAATGTGTTTATAAGGAGGCTAAATGACACAGACAGGTCTTAGGAACATACTAAAGCTCAAATAGTGTTTAAAATGTCCATGGCCCTTTTACTGATGCAGAAGGTTTTGATAACTTTTCATCACTACGTCCTACTGACCAAATCTGAATGTTCTTGGAGTTCCCCTCTAGGAGGAATTCGTTGTTGAACATGATCAAATGGTGGACTTCCTGTTGGGTTTAGAACATGGCCACGACTGACTGTTTTATTAAGCCTGATGTGCTGCAAATGCTGACCAAATCTGGAGGTTGTAGGTGAAACGTGCTGCCTGTAGGAAAGTGTAGGGGGCGCTATGAGGCATTTTGCCACACAGTTTTCACCAGTTCAGGTAGGCAGGATAAAATATATCTAAAATACATAATATTATCTGCACCTTTACCCTGTAAACAGTTGAGAACATCATCAGAGCTGCTGACAGATAAAACATTAAAACAAGTTCAATCTAAAGTTCTGTTCATCACTTGTGCTTCATTCTGGACAATCAGAACTTTTCTATGTGGTTCTGATCTCATCTGACAGAACACTTTACATCCACAACATTTCATCAGGTTCTAACATGCAGAGCTTTGGAACACATTTATTTCCAGACAAACCAACAGAGTAGAAAAGTTGATGAAGACCAGCAGCAGCAGCAGCAGCAACAATCCACAGGATAAATCTAGATGATGGAGATGTTGGGAGGACTTGATGTTTCTGGACCAGTCTGCCAATAGAAACTCTACCAGGAGCTGAACTCCAGACAGCAGATCTCCCAGCATCCTCTGAGCTCACAAACCCTCCACCACCATAAGGTGGCAGTTAAAGGAGAGACCACATGGTTGGTCCACACCTGGATTCTCTTTGTTCTGCTGCTGCTGGTTCCATCAGAGTTACAGAAGCTGTGCTTTGTTCTGCTGCTGTCCAGAAAAACTTTCACGTCTTTGTTTCATAACATCTGTTCAGCTGCTGCTTCATCATCAGGAGGAACTGGGAGGTCGGGATTCTTCCTCGTGTGTCGTCTACAGATCAGAAAAGCAACCAAAGCCACAGCAAGAAGAAGAATCACACCCACTGCTGCTCCTACAATGATTCCAACCTTGTCTCCTCCATCCTTATCTCCTCCATTCCTGTCTCCTCCATCCTTGTTCCCTCCATCCTTGTTCCCTCCATCCTTGTCTTCTCCATCTCCAATGATTCCACTCTTGTCTCCTGCAGACAGAGATATCAGAAATATCAGGTGAACATCAGTCAGATCAGCTGTTTTCTCCAAAGTCTCATCAGCAACATCTTTATAAACCACAAACATCTGATCTGAGACCAAGCAGCTTCATCAGAGACACAAACTGAACTCTGAACACAAACTCACCTGATAGATGAACTTCCAGGATGATATTGCTGATGGGATCAATCTTTCCTTTCTCAAAAACACGACACTCGTATGTTCCATTGTCCTCCATCGTCACATTCCTCAGAATCAGAGAAAAGTCTCCGTCCTTCATCTCTTTGTCCTGCAGATCCACCCGGTTCTTATAAGATGGATGCTGGTTGTATGGATCTAAGCGTCCATCTCGGTAGAACAGAACATATTCTGATTGCATTTCAGGTCTGCTCCACTCTACAGCTCTGATGTTGTTGTAGAATGACATCCTGTCCAAGAGCAGCTGTGATGATTTTCTGAGCTGAAGAAGAAACAACAGAGACGTTAAAGTTGATCCAGAGGAGAAGAGTTTAACCACTAAACTCCTCCATGAACTCTGAGCTGCTGCTTCTGTTTCTGTTTCTGTCTACACCAGTACTCCAGGTAGTACTACTACCAACCTTCTAATACTACATCAGTACTCCAGGTAGTACTACTACCAACCTTCTAATACTACACCAGTACTCCAGGTAGTACTACTACCAACCTTCTAATACTACACCAGTACTCCAGGTAGTACTACTACCAACCTTCTAATACTACATCAGTACTTCAGGTAGTACTACTACCAACCTTCTAATACTATACCAGTACTCCAGGTAGTACTACTACCAACCTTCTAATACTACATCAGTACTCCAGGTAGTACTACTACCAACCTTCTAATACTACACCAGTACTCCAGGTAGTACTACTACCAACCTTCTAATACTACACCAGTACTTCAGGTAGTACTACTACCAACCTTCTAATACTACATCAGTACTTCAGGTAGTACTACTACCAACCTTCTAATACTACACCAGTACTCCAGGTAGTACTACTACCAACCTTCTAATACTACACCAGTACTTCAGGTAGTACTACTACCAACCTTCTAATACTATACCAGTACTCCAGGTAGTACTACTACCAACCTTCTAATACTACACCAGTACTCCAGGTAGTATTACTACCAACCTTCTAATACTACATCAGTACTTCAGGTAGTACTACTACCAACCTTCTAATACTACATCAGTACTTCAGGTAGTACTACTACCAACCTTCTAATACTACACCAGTACTCCAGGTAGTACTACTACCAACCTTCTAATACTACACCAGTACTCCAGGTAGTACTACTACCAACCTTCTAATACTACACCAGTACTTCAGGTAGTACTACTACCAACCTTCTAATACTATACCAGTACTTCAGGTAGTACTACTACCAACCTTCTAATACTACATCAGTACTTCAGGTAGTACTACTACCAACCTTCTAATACTACACCAGTACTCCAGGTAGTACTACTACCAACCTTCTAATACTACACCAGTACTTCAGGTAGTACTACTACCAACCTTCTAATACTATACCAGTACTCCAGGTAGTACTACTACCAACCTTCTAATACTACACCAGTACTTCAGGTAGTACTACTACCAACCTTCTAATACTACATCAGTACTTCAGGTAGTACTACTACCAACCTTCTAATACTACACCAGTACTCCAGGTAGTATTACTACCAACCTTCTAATACTACATCAGTACTCCAGGTAGTACTACTACCAACCTTCTAATACTACACCAGTACTCCAGGTAGTACTACTACCAACCTTCTAATACTACATCAGTACTTCAGGTAGTACTACTACCAACCTTCTAATACTACACCAGTACTTCAGGTAGTACTACTACCAACCTTCTAATACTATACCAGTACTCCAGGTAGTACTACTACCAACCTTCTAATACTACACCAGTACTTCAGGTAGTACTACTACCAACCTTCTAATACTACACCAGTACTCCAGGTAGTACTACTACCAACCTTCTAATACTACATCAGTACTCCAGGTAGTACTACTACCAACCTTCTAATACTACATCAGTACTTCAGGTAGTACTACTACCAACCTTCTAATACTATACCAGTACTCCAGGTAGTACTACTACCAACCTTCTAATACTACATCAGTACTCCAGGTAGTACTACTACCAACCTTCTAATACTACATCAGTACTTCAGGTAGTACTACTACCAACCTTCTAATACTACACCAGTACTCCAGGTAGTACTACTACCAACCTTCTAATACTATACCAGTACTCCAGGTAGTACTACTACCAACCTTCTAATACTACACCAGTACTTCAGGTAGTACTACTACCAACCTTCTATTACTACACCAGTACTCCAGGTAGTACTACTACCAACCTTCTAATACTATACCAGTACTCCAGGTAGTACTACTACCAACCTTCTAATACTACACCAGTACTTCAGGTAGTACTACTACCAACCTTCTAATACTACATCAGTACTTCAGGTAGTACTACTACCAACCTTCTAATACTACACCAGTACTCCAGGTAGTATTACTACCAACCTTCTAATACTACATCAGTACTCCAGGTAGTACTACTACCAACCTTCTAATACTACACCAGTACTCCAGGTAGTACTACTACCAACCTTCTAATACTACATCAGTACTTCAGGTAGTACTACTACCAACCTTCTAATACTACACCAGTACTCCAGGTAGTATTACTACCAACCTTCCCAACACACTGTTTCTATGGGACTCTCTGCTAACAAGGTTTTAATCATTAAAACTGATCTTATTAAAGAAATCAGAAACAACTAAAATTAAAGCTGCAAGCAGCATTGAACGGGTTCTTGCATCCTTGATGCTCAGCTGATCTAAGCATGTCCACCAGGTGGCGCCGTGGTGTGCAGATTTAACTGGCCTGAACACTAAATGACTGAACTAGACTCAACATGTACTGACAACTCTACACAACACACTAAGTGGCCTCAGACTGAGTGGGGAACTTAGCTGCCAGGGACAGCTAGAGAACGGGGGACGGGATGGAAGGCTGAGGCTGGGGTTGGCATGTGGTGTGGCTGGTGGACGAGGAGGCAGGAGCCACTGATGGAAGAGGGTGACTGGTGAGAGGACAGGAAGCAGGAAGAAGCAGGAAATTTACAGTGAACCAGAAGCAGACAGCAGAGGAGGAAGGAAATGCAAAGAACAGGAGTTAAACAAGAGTCAGGAGCCAGAGCAGCATCTATGGAGCAGAGGAGGAATCATCGTCATAGTCACCACCTGCCAGTCATCAACTCCTGATGAGCGGATTGGCCACAGCTGACTGCCTGTCACACCACACAGCCACGCCCACCTGCGGAGAGGGAGGGGGAAGAGAGAGGCGACTCCTTCTTAGCAGGCATGTGGCGGGTGGGGGGAGGCGGAGGGGGGTGGGGGGAGGCGGAGGGGGCCGAAGCACCTGCCCCTTTGCTCCTTGATGCCCAAAGTGCCCTGTTGTCAAAGTTGTTTTTTTAAATTCTATTTAATTTTGTTTTTATTTGTAAGTGTGTGTGTGTGTGTGTGTGTGTGTGTGTGTGTGTGTGTGTGTGTGTGTGTGTGTGTGTGTGTGTGTGTGTGTAAAAGTCTCTGAGGCCCAAAATAATAAATAAAACAAAACTAAAAATAATTCAGATCTACCGTCGGTCGGTCACGTGATCTACGTAGACGTCCCCCACTGCTCTGAGGGGTCCAGATGTTCCCTGTAGCTCTGCGCTAGCGCCGCTAGTCTAGAAACCGGAGACCCGAGGGAGGACATCAACAACTGATGGTCCTGATGGAGAGGAGGTTCTGCAGCGGGATTCGTTTATGTACGGTGTATTTTTGCAAGATGACTGATGAAGTGAGCATCCTGTGTGTGTGTGTCTGACTCTAACACACACCTGTCATCAGTTCTAGCCGCTAGTTAACCACACAGCTGCTGAGAGGATAAAGTCTGCCAGGCTTCTTTTTGTTTCTGTATGTTTCTGTTGTCATGGGCAAAGTGCATCAGAGAGATGTGTTATTTTACTGTCAGTGAGTTGCAGTGTGTTTCCTGTTTCTAGAGGCAATGAGACAGAGGTTATGTTATTTCACTGAAACTACGTACATGCATTTTCACATAATTTTGGACTATTGCAGTATAAATACAATAATAATTAGAAGAATTTGAATTGTGATTTTCTCAACCTCTCATTTAAAGATATCAGTACTTGTTTATAACATTTGTATATATAGACAAATTAAATATAATATGCCTAAATATAAAACTTTTAGAACCTTGCTGTCTTGTGCAAAGTGGATAGTCAAACTGAATAAAAGTACAAATACATTTAAATACATGATTTCTATATCATTTAATTGTTTTTTTAAACGTATTATTAGCACTATGAATAATAAAGGGCAGATTATGAATCAGCACCATGGAGCAAATCCGTGGCTCTACAGTACATGTCTGGAAAAGGTATGAAATTTAAAAGCAAGGACTCCAGGAAGAGTAGCCACAGTTAAACAGTCCAGTGTCTAATGGTGATGTAAATTCAGCTTCATACATTTTCTTCCTATGTCCTAAATGAATGCACAGCCTCAATTACTGCACTGTAAATATAAGCTGTAGCTCCTCCCCTCCTTTATTCTGGTCCTCCATTAATGTTCCCTTTCAGTTTATGAATGAACAACTAGTTGTGTTTAGTTCCAACAGTCAGCCTGAGTTTCCTACTAACTACCAGCAGGACGGCAGGTCAGTCACACATTATCAGCTTTAGTTATCTTTGCATCTTGTCATGATCACAGAACACTTGTTTAATCAGCTATTATCTCTTCAGTGCTCTTTCTAGTGTCTACAGTCTCAGATCAATACATCCCACCTCTAGTGATGTCATCATCATCATCATCATCATCATCATCATCATCATCATCATCATCCTCACCAACCCCCTCACCAGCAGCTGTTAATGAACCCATCAGGTCAAACATAGACTGACTCCTGACAGAGACATGAGGTGTGAACAATGATGTGGTATGCAGTGATTCCATGTTACATTCTTTATGAATATGAGTTGCTACAGTTCAACCAGTTTTATTGTCAGGTGTGTTTCTGAATGCTGTTTCAAATTCATGCTCCATGTGCCTCCTTTAACTTTGAGCAGCTGCCCCTCCACATGTCTCTGCACAGCCCTGCCGTCTAGTCATAATAATAATAATAATAATAATAATAATAATAATAATAATAATAATAATAATAATAATAATAATAATAATAATAATAATCAGTGTTGTTGCTCATCATGGACACATATCAGACTGTGCAAAAACATGTTGGTACATTACACTCAGCAGAAAATAATAATCATAAAGTTTTTCTGGCTGTGTGTTTGAAAGTCTTGAGTTTTTTATTAGAATCTGACACCACATAAAAATAATAATAATGATACATCAAAGCTCTGAGCCAAAATATAAGAACAGCAAGAGTTACTAAATCCTTAAAACAAAAACGATGTGTGTTATCACATTACTACACTGTTGGTAAATACATTGATTCCTACAAAATAAGAGCCTGTCCAGGTCCATCAGAGGGAGAATTAATAAATATTACAATATATGAACATTATAACTCACCTTCAGAGGAACAAACCAGGAAACAGGCGATCAGACAGAATAACTCAGATGTTCCAGCAGACATTTTACCGTCTTCTTCCTCTGATCCTGGTAGTCTGGTACAAATATTCAATTAAAAAAACCCAAAGTTTAACCAGCAGACACACATTAATGTTATTTACTGATTATTATTTTAGAGTCGAATCTGTGAGGAGCAGCAGAGTAAAGAAGACACACATCTGGCAGAAACTCTGTAAACTCTCCAGAGCTGATAGAGCAGCAGGCGGAGCTTCACTTCTCTGATTCTTTTAAATCACGTGACTTCAGATGGAACCAGTTCACGAACTGAAAGCCGTCCAACAACTGATGCAAACTGGGCTACGTTTTCCCTAAATCTGGCAACTTTCCAAATCCTCCTGGTGACTTTTTAAATTTATTTATCTTTTGTCAACAGCGATCAACGACAAATCAGCAACTTTCTCCGGTGTTTTGGAGACTCTGACATTTAAAGCTCTTCTCATTCTGCCGATATTTAAACCAACTACTTCCTGTTTAGCTTTCACTGACAGAAGCACAGACCAACTGTTTCAGCAGTTTGTTATTCTCTGTTCTTAATACTCACAGGTTCCATTTATCACCTTTAACTTCATCTAAACACAAGATAAAAACTCCCTGTTATTTATCGCAGATATGCAGCATTTAAACATCAACACATTCATTATTACCTTCACTGCACATTTAAAAACTAGTTTTGACACCTTCAGGGAGAATCTACAATATATAAGTCCTTCAGAGGAGTCATAGTTGTCTTGGTGGCCTCCCTCACTAGTCTTGTTTCTAATGTCTTTAACTAAAGCTTGTCTCTGATAAATTGACTGTAAGTGGATGTTTGAAAGAAGCAACGTTCAACTTTCCTGCTGTGTTTCTGCTCAGTAAAGATGGAAGCTGCTGCTCTCTGTCTTCACTTCATCTCTGATTATTTACAGTTTTAGAAGCTGAGAGAGAAAATCCCCTGAACTCACAGATCAGTTTCATTTTGACTTCATCAGAAACTAAGGTGTGGTTTATTTGTTTCACCTGGCAGATTGTCAGCGTTCACATCAGGAAGAAGATAATAGACGAGGAGACGATGAATCAGAAACTTTGCATCCACATTTGAAATTCAAAACATTTAATGAAGTTCCAGAGTTTGTTCTTGTGCTGCACAGATCTGTGATCAACAAAACAGTCTTCATCCAGCAGAGTCGTGTTAATGTGGTCTGAGAACAACAAACTACTTCTTCATGTTTGTGTTCAAAACTCAGAGCTGAGCTACAGGAAGAGGAACTAAACTTTCAGAATAAATGTCTGGCATTTTTAAAATATTACAGATGAGTGGTTTTGGAGATTAGAGGGTTAAACTCCACGTCAATGAGGACGGTCCAGTTCTATGATCCTCAGACAGCATGGAGATGAAACACAACACACACCTCTAATACACACAGTTCAACAATAAAGTGCAGCTCTGTCCACACAGCACATTATTATATTACTGGTTTTATAAAATCTCTATGGACTGATCCTGTAGAAACTCCTGATCTATGTTTGTTCTGAACCAGTTCAACAGGTTGTAGTCAGACATGAACCAGCAGGATCACAATCTGGGGAAACAACCTTTATTATCACTGCTGCAGAAAAGAAACCAGCTTTAAAATCCTAAATATATTTACAGAAATTATAATGAAGCACAGATCACTGAGTAGATTCAACTTTACTGTCCAAATACAAGAACAAAGACAAACAGTTTTGCATCAAAGCCAAAGTGCAAAAAGCAGCAGTAAAGTTCCATATTTCCATTGTGTTATAGTATAAACAGAATTCTATCAGCATCAGTTCAGTTTATTCTATTCAACCTTCACTACAGTTCAGTAGCAAACAATGTTATTTTACTGGACTACATTTATCTGCAGACTAACAACAAAACATGATATAGGATGAAGATGAAACTTACAGACCACTGAGTAGTATAAAAATGTACAAAATATATCAAATTAGCTTATCCTGTACGACAGTTTAGACCATCATCAGAGCTACTAACAGATTAAACAATAAAACAAGTTCAATCTAAAGTTCTGTTCATCAGTTGTGCTTCATTCTGGACAATCAGAACTTTTCTATGTGGTTCTGATCTCATCTGACAGAACACTTTACATCCACAACATTTCATCAGGTTCTAACATGCAGAGCTTTGGAACACATTTATTTCCAGATTTATTTCCAGTGATCGTCGCACAACTTCGCCAAAGAACGGTGGAGTTATGTGATGATCGGTGTACGTCTGTCTGTCTGTCTGTCTGTCTGTCTGTCTGTCTGTCTGTCTGTTAGCAACATCACTCATAAACAGATGTGGATGAAATTTCCATTGAAGGTCAGAAATGACACAAGGACCAAGTGATTAGATTTTGGCAGTGATGCAGCTCCTAGTCTGGATCTACAGATTAGTTAAAGATTTCTGTATCATTGCCAGATAGCGGCACGGCGTCACTGTAACCATGACAACAAATGAATGCTACATGATCACATGATTGTGATCCTACTACAAATCCACCACTGAGGACTTATCAGGACTTATCCATCAGAAATGATCCAAGGAACAACTGATTAAATTGTGGGGGTGTTTCTGAGTCCCATCAATTCCCGCCACCCGCTACATATTTAGGTCACATGATCCGGTATCCATTCCAAAGACGTCCATCTGAGAGTAGATCCACCACCAGCAACGATCTAGTCAGGAGAAAATAACCCAGATAAGAGCCATGAAACAAGTTCAGGTGTGATAATAGAACTGTGGTGTCTACAGGAAGTAGACGTACTAGGATTTTTTTATTTTTATTTTTATTTTTGCAGTCTGTCAAGTTAAAGGTGTTCAGTGAAGATCTGGTTTTTAGTCTTTTCTTAAAGACTGAACAGAGTTTGGCAACTGGTTCCACCACCGAGGAACCACAGAGGAGAAGATCTCTGGACCTCTGTGGAGGTTGGATTAGAATCCTTTGGTTGGAGGGAGGGAGTCTAGACCTGGATGGACCAGGAACCTTTGGTTGGAGGGAGGGAGTCCAGACCTGGATGGACCAGGAACCTGTGGTTGGAGGTGGGGGAGTGTAGACTTGGATGGACCAGGAACCTCTGGTTGGAGGGAGGGAGTCTAGACCTGGATGGATCAGGAACCTGTGGTTGGAGGTGGGGGAGTGTAGACCTGGATGGACCAGGAACCTGTGGTTGGAGGGAGTGTAGACCTGGATGGACCAGGAACCTTCGGTTGGAGGGAGTGTAGACCTGGATGGACCAGGAACCTTCGGTTGGAGGGAGTGTAGACCTGGATGGACCAGGAACCTGTGGTTGGAGGGAGGGAGTGTAGATCTGGATGAGAGAGTTCAGGTAGGAGGGAGATTTTTTCATTCTAGTTTTGAACTTTATGCGGGCAGCAACTGGAAGGTAGTGAAGTGATCTGAACAGCGAAGTGTTTACAGACAAACCAACAGAGTAGAAAAGTTGATGAAGACCAGCAGCAGCAGCAGCAGCAACAATCCACAGGATAAATCTAGATGATGGAGATGTTGGGAGGACTTGATGTTTCTGGACCAGTCTGCCAACAGAAACCCTACCAGGAGCTGAACTCCAGACAGCAGATCTCCCAGCATCCTCTGAGCTCACAAACCCTCCACCACCATAAGGTGGCAGTTAAAGGAGAGACCACATGGTTGGTCCACACCTGGATTCTCTTTGTTCTGCTGCTGCTGGTTCCATCAGAGTTACAGAAGCTGTGCTTTGTTCTGCTGCTGTCCAGAAAAACTTTCACAACATCTGTTCAGCTGCTGCTCCATCAGGAGGAACTGAATTCTTCCTCTGTTCTTTCGAGATCGGCATATGTTCTTTACGGATTACAATGAAAACAAGAAAAGCCATCGCAACAGAAAGTGACAGAAACACTATCAATCCATTACGCCTTCGATTATTTCCATCCTTGTCTCCTCCATCCTTATTTCCTCCATCCTTATTTCCTCCATCCCTGTTTCCTCCATCCTTGTTTCCTCCATTCCAGATTTGTTTCTGAATGTTTCCTGCAGACAGAGACATCAGGTGTTTGAACATCAGTCAGATCAGCTGTTTTCTACAAAGTCTCATCAGAAACATCTTTATAAACCACAAACATCTGATCTTATCACACAACCACTAGGAAGCAACTTCAATTCAGCTTATACAAACTGCAAATGGACTTTTAGGAACTCAGTGGAACTAAGGGGAGGTTCTCTGGTTCCTCCTTCAGTCCTCCTCATGGAGGAAACCAGACTCCACTCATTTCTGCTCACATCTTCTCACATTCTTCTCTGTTTTCTTCAGTTGGTCTTTGCTGGAGGGGTTGTGTTGCTCTACCTTTCTCTGGAGATCACCTCAGAGGTTCTGCTGGCTTCAAGACTCACTTTGACTTTTAAAAATTGTCCAAAATGACAAAAAATTAGTCCAAAATGACTAAAAATTTGTCCAAAATGACTATGAATTGGTTCAAAATGACAAAAAACTGTGCAAAAAGAAAAGAAATAGTCCAAATGACAATAAAATGGTTAAAAATGCTTCAAAATTGATTGGAAATGATTCAGTTCTAAAGATCTAAATTCAGGCTCTACAGCAGGAACTCAGTGGAACTAAGGTGAGGTTCTCTGGAGGTCTTCAGGACTCAGACTGTTCAAGTCCTGGTTCCACTTGGTTCTAGTGGAGAATCTCTGGTGTGATGTTGTTCTCTGGATGTTCTCCTGCTGGAATGTTCCTCTTCTTCATCTGGTCAGCCAGGATTCTGGTTCCTCCTCAGACCTTCATGCTGCTTCTAGAAATGTCTTCAACACCTTCTGACCTCATGCAGCTCCATATCATCATACCGCCACCTCCATGCTTCACTGCCAGGACTCTGCATCCACTGTGGTAGTCCTGGTCAGGTTCTCACCAAACATCTGGACTCCATTCGAGCCCAGCTCATTGATCTTCATCTGACCAAAGAATGTTCTCCAACATCCATCAGGCTTCTTCTCCTTCTAGACCTCCTGATTAGTGGAACTATGACTCCTTCTAGACCTCCTGATTAGTGGTACTATGACTCCTTCTAGACCTCCTGATTAGTGCTACTATGACTCCTTCTAGACCTCCTGATTAGTGCTACTATGACTCCTTCTAGACCTCCTGATTAGTGCTACTATGACTCCTTCTAGACCTCCTGATTAGTGCTACTATGACTCCTTCAGACACTCACTGGGTTTTGCAGGGGAAACGGTCAGCTTGATCTCAGAAGAAGTTGTCCTGCCTCTTCGTTTGGTTCCTCCAGAAACATCACACAGGTATGTTCCGTTGTCTGTATCTGGCTGTACGTTGGTCAGGAGGACAGACATATTTCCGTTTTCCATCCGCAGATCTCCCAGCTTCACTCGGCCATTAAAATATGGATGCTGATAGTTTTCATACGAGCGCCTCTCGCGGTAGAAGAAAACGTATCCGTCGGCCTTCAGGTCGGGTCTGATCCACTCCAGAAGTGTGACGTCATTGTGGAGAGACCGACAGTCGAGAAGAACATCGTCTCCAGCGACGGCTTCCATCTGTCTGTGGACTGAACCAAACAGAGGCAGAAACAAGAGTCACAAAGGGCAGGAACAGAGTTACCATTTCAGACTCCACGTGTTATTTACATTTCTGTACAATAAATTAATAATGAAATCAAACCAATCTTTTGAGGATTTTGAATCATTGAGAAAAACTTCAAATCTTTTTGGAGTCATTCTGGACAAAAATTGAGACATTTTATGCAGTTTTTGAGAAGTTGTGGACAATTTTTCTTTGATTTAAGCAGGTTTCAAGTCATTCTGGATGAACTGTAACGCATCCTGGAAAAATTTTGAGTCATTTTGGGAATTTTTAAATAATTTTAGGTAAATTTTGAGTGACTTTGGACAATTTTCGAGAACTTGTTTACATGTTTAAAATCATTTTAGACAAACTGAGTTTCAAGTCATTCTGGACATATTGTAAAGCATTTAGGGACAAATGTGTTTGAGTAATTTTGGAAATATTTTTGAGTTATTTTGGGAACTTTTCGAACCATTTGGACAAATTTTGCATCATTTTGGACAAATTTAGAGTCATTTTGGGAACATTTAGAGTTATTTTGGGGACTTTTCAAGCTATTTGGACTAAATTGCATCATTTTTGAAAAAATTTGGGGTTATTTTGGGAACCGTTTGAACCATTTGGACAAATTTTGCATCGTTTTGGGAAAAAAATTTAGGTTATTTTATTTTCCACAGATCTGCAGGACAAAAATGTGGACAAATTCTTTTGCCACAAGATTCAAGTAATTTTGGAGAAATGGGACATATTTTGTGTGATTTTGGACGATTTTGAAGTCATTCTGGACAAATTTGAGTCATTTAGGACAAGCTGTGAAGTATATTGTGAATTATTTCCTGGTACTGTCCAACGTTGCACCACATAAGAGACGTCAGAAGAAAATAAGAATAAAAGAAGTGGAGTCTTAAACTTCCATTCCTCCTCACAGCCAGCAGGGGGCAGAACAAGTCTACTTGTCCAGAGAGGAACACATTTGCTCTCCTGATTCATATTTTAACACATCTGATGTGCAGCAGAGGTCCTGTGAGATGAATGAAGGATGAACGGAGCATCAGCATTTTTAAAGGCTGCTCTGTTGAAGTTTAAAGTGCTGCAGATAAATTCATATGAGAACCTCTCAGTAAATCACCTTGTTTCTGTGACTTCCTGTAGCTGTTAACTTTAACTGAACTACGGCCTGAGATCAGTGGGTTAGCGAAGCAGGAAGTCACAGTGTCCAAGGTTTCTGTCTTTTCACTAGCTCCATCTCCATGGTAACTGATGCTGAGCGCTAGATCTCCATGGTAACTGATGCTGAGGAGCTCCAGCTCCAACCTGCTGATCTGAACGTTACTAAAACCACTGAATGAAGCGTCACAGCGTCACACTGGATGCATCCTGTTGTCATGGAAACCTGCTTGTATTCAGCTGCTGATGCAGACATCCCATAAACATGTTTTTATGTTTGATCCATTTACTCTGCTGGTCCTGCAGCTGATAGATCGGTGATTAGAACATTGATCATCTATTGGTATTTTTTTTAATCAATAACATTAATTTTCTTCATCTCAACATCATGTTTAAATACATGAAGTTTAAAGTTTCTAATGTGCAGCTGTCAGTTATCAATAATCAGCTGTAGTGATCAGTAAAATCAACACATTAACACGTGATTTGTTCTCATTTAAAACATTCTGTTTACTGAGGGAGGAACGTGATTGGTCCGTTTGCTGCAGAAGAGTCACGTGACTCCTTCGACTCCTTTATTTGTAAACAGCCTGACGCAGGAAGTGTGAGTGGACAGATGAAGTAGATAAACAGCTTCTGCTGTCTCTGACTGGAGGTCTAGTTTAATAATAAATAATAACAACACATTTTATTTGTAATGCACGTTTCATTTAAGCACAACCTCGAAGTGCTGCATAGTTCCTGTCAAACTCTGGGTGTGTTGCAGCTGCTTCCTGGTTTAAAGCTCAGAGACGGAACAAGAAAGTTTGTTCTCACCTTCAGCTGTGACACAAAACGCACACCAGCAGACGGTCAGCAACCCACATGGCAGTGTGTCCATGATCAGCTGCTCTTCAACAACAACAACAACACGACGACAACACACCCGACGGTTACACAAGAACTCAACAAGTAGGCGGAGAGGACACAAAAACAAGAGCCAAAGCAAAGCCCAGCCTGCAGGAACAGGAACGCCCACTCAGCACTGTTTGAACAGCAGCTCCATCTGTGGGTTACAAAGATTAAACACCAACACACAGTTCAACAGAGCAGCTCAGCACATCCAGATGTTCTCTGTCAGCAGCTTCAACACATCCAGATGTTCTCTGTCAGCAGCTTCAACACATCCAGATGTTCCCTGTTAGCAGCTTCAACACATCCAGATGTTCCCTGTTAGCAGCTCAACACATCCAGATGTTCTCTGTCAGCAGCTTCAACACATCCAGATGTTCTCTGTCAGCAGCTTCAACACATCCAGATGTTCCCTGTTAGCAGCTTCAACACATCCAGATGTTCCCTGTTAGCAGCTCAACACATCCAGATGTTCTCTGTCAGCAGCTCAGCACATCCAGATGTTCTCTGTTAGCAGCTCAGCACAAACTAAAGCTCCAGTCAGAGACATCAGGAGCTGTTCATCTGCTTCAGTCAAGTAGATGAACAGGAGAGAGAGGAGAAAAATAAACATTTCATAAATAGCTCAAAATGGTCCCAGAATTACTTAAAATTTGTCCAAATGGCTCAAAAGGTTCCCAAAATAACTCACAGAGTTCCCCAAATTACTCAATATTTGTCCAACATGATGTAGAATTTGTCCAAATGGCTCAAAAAAGTTCCCAGAATTTCACAAAATGTTCCCAAAATCTATCAAAATTTGTCCAGAATGATGGAAAATTTGGTCAAATGGCTCAAAAAGTTCCCAAAATTACTCAAAATGTTCCCCAAATTACACAAAATTTGTCCAAAATGATGCAAACTTATTCCAAATGGCTCGAAAAGTTCCTACAATAACTCAAAATGTTCCTAAAATCACTCAAAATTTGTCCCAAAATGAATCAACATTTGTCCAAAATGATGCAGAAATTGTCCAAATGTCCACAGAGCTGGTCCTTCTGTCTGACTCCATTCAGTAAAAATCAAAGTTAGTTTTCCAGCGAGCAGTTAGTTTCTCTCACTCTGTGGTCACTGATCACCTCTAAAGGGGTTTAACTAAGAAAAACGGAGCATCATCCGACTCCTGAGTGACACTAACACCGACCTACAGCAGCGTGGGGTCTGCGGACCCACCCTCTCCAGAGGGGCGGACAGAGCGGCTCCATCCCCCCGCCTCTGGGGCGCTCTGCTCGGCCAGAAGGAGTTGCGCTCGCCCCGGCTGCCCGGTGCCCACATGGACCAGGGCTCCGCCGGGTTCGGACGCTGTAATGCGGGAAGGTTTCCGCTGGGGGGGTTGGTTGGTTGGACGACTGCCCGGGGACCGAGGCGGAGCTGAGAGCGGATGGAGGCGTTCAGACCCCGGTGGAGGCTGCGGAGGACACCGGGTCGCTCGGCTCTGCTCCGCGCTCAGCAGGCAGCGGACCTCGGCCTGCTGCTGGTCGGGGAGTCGGAGCTGGAGCCCGAAGAAATGCAAAAGAAAAACAAACGGGAGGATTTATTGTTCATTTGTAATTTTAGATCCTTTTTTCCCTCTTTTAAGGTCATTTTTGCTCTCACATCTGAGCGTGAGGCGTTTAGGGAACATCCGTAAATTACAGCTGTTGTATGTTTTTAACCCTCCAGTTGTCTTCATTTACAGGCGCCAAAAAATATTGTTTCCTTGTCTGAAAAAAAATCCAAAATTCAGCAAAAAAATCCCACAAATTTCTGAGAATTTGTAAAACCTTCAGGAAAAAAATTCCAATAATTCCTTCAAAGTTTTCCTCAAAAGTTTTATTTTAAAAAATCCCCCAAATTTGGCAAGAAAATTCTAGTAAATATTTTCAAAAATGAGTAAAAATCTTCCAAAAAAAATCCTAAAAATATCTAAAGTGATTCCATATATATCAGTAAAACTTCTAATATTTTCTTTAAGAACATTCACATAAAAATCAACCAAAATCCAGTGAATTTCGCTGGATTTTGGTTGATTTTTATGTGAATGTTCTTAAAGAAACATTTTTAACATTTCTTTTTTTCCACCAAAAAATGTTAAAAAATTTCCCAAAAATGTTGAAAATGTGGACATCAGAAGTTTCACTGTGAAAATATTTTTTTCCACATTTTCAAACTTTAAAACGGATCAGTTTTGACCCGCAGGACGACATAAGGGTTAAACTCATGCTTTAGTGGCCGAATCATGTGTACGTTCATCAATAGATCCGGTTGTTTTATGGTTATTTATAGTTCTGTGTTGAACATCGTGACTCTCTTGTGTTGTTCTTTGACTCAGACTGTAGAATTATTTAAAAAGGAACATCCAGGAGGCGTCCTGGTGTGTTTTCTGTCTCCTAAAGGGTAGAAAGAAAAGTGAGTGAAAACCAAATGCAGAAATGCTATATAAATATACATGACTGAGATATGTGCGTTCTAGATATCTTCATTTTTTTATTTTGTATATGTTGGATGTGCTTTCTCTTATTGTTTTCATTTTCAGTCACATGATACAGAAGTGTCCATCCCCTTCCTGTACCTCACAGTAAAACAGCTTCAGCTTCACAGTTTCATCCATTGCAGATACGAATGCGTTGCTTCTAACTTCCTCAGCAGCAGGCTGCTCTGCCCAATGGCTGGCTTTACATCAGTGCCAGGCGTGGCCTTCTTTCTCTTGGTGTGGACGTCAGGTGTGGGCGGCACCGCTGAAGGTGAGCAGGAACTTCCTTTTTCCTGGTGATTCAGTGTGGATTTCCCAGAAGGCTGCTGTTGTTATTTGTTCTGTCCTCACACACTTCCTTTCTCTGAGGAGGTGTCAGGTTTGATGAGGACAGACTTCAGCGCTGTACTTTATGGCAGATCAGAGGAGTTTTATTGTCTCGTCTAAGCTGCTACCGTGTCGGTTAGACTTAGACTTTATTGTCCTGGTGGGGAAGTTCTTTCTGCCTGGTTCACAGTACAGAAACACTCGTTCTACAGCAACATTGTTCAATGTATAAGTGTGGTTTTAGGGTTGCTATGATGGATGGGATCAGACTTTTTCCTAGTCGTGCTCGTCTATGTACACTACCAGTCAAAAGTTTGGACACACCTTCTAATTCAATGCTTTTTATGAATTATTTTCTTCATTGTAGATTAATACTGAAGACATGAAAACTGTAACAAAATACATACGGAATTATGTTGTAAATAAAAAAGTTAGTATTCAGTATTAATCTACAATGATGGAACTAATACTAATAAATAGAAACCGTTGAATGAGGAGGTTTGTCCAAACTTTTGACTGGTATTGTGTGTAAGTGATGTGTGTGTTTCCTGGTTGTGTTATGTCCTGTTCTATTGTGTTTGCAGGTCCTGTAATGTCCCTGTTGTTTAGGTCTGAGTCAGGAGAATTCTCCAGTGGAGTCCTGACTTCTCCACATTAACACTCAGAGTCGTCTCTCAAGTCAAAGCAAAGTTTTACTGGGTGCAGGAGTCAACATGAACAGAGGACAGTCTGAACAAGTGGCTGAAAAAGGCGGGAAACAGCGTAGCTTTTATACAGGCACATAAACAGAGTTACACATCTCAGTTTGTGTTATCTCTAGTTCACTGCTGGTTAGGGCTTGGTTCCTCTTCACAGCGCTTCATGGATTATTAATTCCTGAGCTACATACCACACAGTTATACAGTATTACAATGATGAAGAACATTTAATCATAAAATACAGTCATTTTCACAACATTCTGTGAGGTTTGATGTGGAAAGACCGATTATTCATGAGGCTGTGGTGGGTTTAAGTATGAGTTTGGGTTTGTTTGTAACAGAGAGCATGTTATATGCAGGTGGAGCAGGACAGGAGGACGGACTGGATGATGCTTTACTACAGCAACAGGAGGAGATGGAGGCAACATAAAGTCCTTTTAGTTTACGGATGGCTGAGAGTCTCTGGTGGCTTCTTTACTGGATGAATTAAGGTGGATTTATCGTTGATTGTAATCCCAAGATGTTTAAAACTGTCCACTATTTCCACTGATTGGTTATTGATGAGGATGGGCTGCTGGGTCGAGGGAGGACTGATGATCAGCTCCTTTGTCTTCTTGAGATGGAGATGGTTGTCCTTACACCACTGAGTGAAGTGGGAACTGCTGTTGTAATCATCCTGGACAGAGTTATTGTCTGTAAACAGTGAAAATATGGCGGTATTATCCGAGTACTGGAGATATATGGAAGCGGGTGATGTCTGGTGCAGTCATTGGTGTAGAAAATGAGAACTCTTTTTTAATGTAATAAGGGACTTTAAAACATCAGGAACCATCGGCCCATCAGATAAGACTTCAGATCAGCTGTTCAGCCTTTATTTGACTGTTTGTTTTTTCTTTGTGTCAGTTGAGGCGAAGACTTCAGAAGACGTCATCCTTCCATGTCGGAGTCCCAGTGAAAGAGCCATCAAGCTGCTGAAGTGGAAGAAGCAGGACAAAGACTTGGAGGGATTCGTCTTCTTCTTCCGAGAAAACCGGAGCTACGAGTCCTACCAGATTCCATCTTTTAAACATCGAGTGCAGCTCAGTGACCCGAGGATGAAGGACGGGGACGTGTCCGTCACCGTGAAGAACGTCACCAGCAGCGATTCTGGAGAGTATGAATGTTCCTTTCACATCAGCAGGAAACATCGCAGCAGGAGAGCCACCGACTTCAGCTACACCGTCAAACTGACGGTCGTAGACGGTGAGTCGGACATGAAGCTGGTTGTTGACGTGACGGTGACATAAAGACATTTAATCTGCTCACTGTTACATTAACAGAAACATGAGATATCCACACCTTTGTATTTGCTCATCCACAGGTGCAACATTAGTTACAGTTTTTAGAGTTTTTAATGCTCCTACTAAGCAATCTTCAAGGTTTTCATAGGAACCCTTGCACAGGCCAGTGTTCTTCTGGATTTCCATGTTTGATATCTGCACATTTCCAGTTGTACTGTGCTGTTAATTTTGTTGTACACTGTACAATGACAATAAATAAATTCTGTTCTGTTCTATTCCGTCTTTATGCTCTACAGGTGACTCTACAGGTGACTCTGAGCGACATGGTGGGCGACAACATTTGGCGGTGGCTGTACCTCTGGTAGCTCTTTTTGTGGTTTTGTTTGCGTTCTGGAAACTGAAAGCACACACAGAGCAGCCTGCTGCTGATGAAGCTGGTGAGCAACGGATAGTGTAAAGCAGGGGTTCAAATATATATATCTAAATTTTACACATTTACAATGATACATACAGAGTACAAGCTAAAACTGGTTCTTCAGTTTACCGTTCTGATTTACGGCTCTGGCATACGATGGAGATTGGTCATTAGGAGCTTACACTACAGTCTTTTACAATAGTACAGTCATCCCACGTCATATCACAGCTCACGTTTAGCAGGCTCACTGGATTTTTAAATATTTTTTATATAGATATATTTTATAAATATATAGATTTTATAAATATATATATATATATATCATACATTTTGGTTAATCACAGAATAAATAATGGGTTACAAAAATAACGCATTTAATGGCAACTTTCTCAGTTTCCTAATTTGTGGCACACTGGTAACTCTGATGAACACTACAGCCCATTAGGTGGCAGTAATGAACATAAAGTCTTTTTGCCAGCCGTGATGAAGAAGCACTGAGTGACGTCAGGAAGACGAGACGTATTGTGCTTGTTGGGCAGAAATTTTTCTTTATAAATCTTCCTGATGGCAGCTTGGATAAAAGCCTGGTTATTTTCTGGTCCCCTCAATGTAAAGCATGTTGCTGTTAGCACCAGAGCTAACGTTAGCTACGACAGTCCTGCTACCGGCTAACAGTGTACCCATCCCATAATAGACCACTTTAGAAGACACTGAAAGTTCTTGAGTTTACAGAAAGTCTTAAAATGTTAAATATAATCTCAAAGAAACACTCAGCGGTTCGTCACAACTTCATCACAGACGAGGCTGATCCTATTATGCATCCTTCTGTTGTGTATCTGACTCATCCTTCAGTCCAGTTTGTCCTTCATGTGCACGTATCGTACATTTAATCTTCTTTATTTGCCCTTTGCTTGTGTTTCATTATGTGATTTTGTAACTGTGTTTTCTAATTTCTGGCAGCTATCATCTATTATATTTTACATACATCATACAAAGTCTCAGCTCAGAGGTAAAAGCAGGTAAATTATCAATAATGTTTCTGCTGAATTGAATATCTTGTGGGCTGCACAGTGGCGTAGTGGTTAGCACTTTCGCCTTGCAGCTAGAAGATCCCTGGTTCACGTCCCGGCTTTCCCGGGATCTTTCTGCATGGAGTTTGCATGTTCTCCCTGTGCATGCGTGGGTTTTCTCCGGGTACTCCGGCTTCCTCCCACAGTCCAAAAATATGCTGAGGTTAATTGATCATTCTAAATTGCCCGTAGGTGTGAATGTGAGAGTGATTGTTTGTCTCTGTATGTAGCCCTGTGACAGACTGGTGACCTGTCTAGGGTGTCCCCTGCCTTCACCTGAGTCAGCTGGGATAGACTCCAGCCCCCCCATGACCCCAGTGAGGATTAAGTGGTGTATAGATAATGGATGGATGGATGGATGAATATCTTGTTAAACGCTACTAAAGGAATGACAATGTGAAAATGCCAAAAACTACCAAAAGACATGTATCATGTCAACATTGTTCTGAAATAATGTACAAAAAGTAGTTTACTTTACTTATTTTTTATGTTTTTATGCACATAATGTAAAAATACTTGAACATAGAGAAAAAGCAGATTCCTTTACCTCAGCGCTGGTTATTGATTGGTCATAATTCCTGCACAGTCATGGGACTGTTCTTTTCTGTGTTGAATTTAAACATGTATTTTTGTAAAGAAATCCTTAACTGTTCCTTTAACAGGTTAATCATGAATTTTAACTTTCTGGTTGAACATATCCACCTACTGCTGTGTACTGCCAAGAAGTTTTAGAAAAACTTCTGCATTTTAATTAAATAATTAAAATAAATGGAAATTTTTTCTAATAAATAATACTCATTTATTTTGTAGGTTCTGTCTTTTTTTTCACAAATAAACAAAACCATCCAACCGCCTCATTCAAGTGTCCATTAACATTTAGGTGTTCGTTAAGTATTTTGCTTGTAATTGAACTATTACTTACAATGTTGTCATTTTAATCTATAACAAGCATCTTTGTTTTTTAATTTAACCTTTATTTATACAGTCTCATATACTTGAGTGTCTCCAATCTCATGGAGACACTCAAGAGAGATCTGTCCTCAAGTAACAACAAAACAACATTAAGTCAGTGACAAATATCATTAAGAGACCTGAACTAGACAATATAACAATAAAACACTGAGTTACAGACAGACAGGTTCATGACAAAACACAACATAGACACTGAAATGGATGTACAAAAGTGCCAAGCAATGAAGTTAAAGAGTGAAAACACCAAGAACAAGTCTTAAGAGATAAATCTAACTTCAATTATAAATCAGTCCGAGAGAGTGGGTTCATTCATTCATGGAAATAATCTCTCCATAATCAAGTACAGGAAGGAAGGTAGCAGCAACAAGCCGTTTGCTGATAAAGAAACCCAATTTTAATTCCAGTTCCATAAAAACATTTTTGATGTGGGTTTAAAATAGAGTCTTTCATCAGCTGTTATGCCAAGGTATTATTAAGAGGCCACTAACTCACTAGGGAACCATGTTCAGCTGTAATACCAGGGAGAACTTCAGATACCTTCTTTTTACCAGAAAACAACATAACTTTTGTTTTGTCAGCATTTAACACCAGTCTGAGGTGTAACAGATGTGACTGAATGATGTTAAATACTGACTGGAGATATTCAGTAAATGATGGTGTAATCAGCATAAAGACGAATAAATGCGTTTAGGTTTTGACCCACATTGTTGACATAAATAGTAAAGAGAGTAAAGATCCTGAGACAGAACTTTGTGGAACACCTGTAACATCCAGAAAGCTGGAGGAGAAACCACAGAGCTGCACACATTGCTTACGATTGGTGAGATAATTTGAGAACCGCTTGATCTGAAAGGCCTACATGTCTTCTTCGGTGGCAGGAATAGTAGTTCCCTTACTGAAACAGAGCATTCAGACATGGTGACTAAACACTCAAGTAGCTTAACCATCTATTCTCAGCCCTTCAGGGAATCATCGGGCAGGTTCTTTGAAACCTCATGGCCTGTTGAAACCTGTCGGAGTAAAAACAGGAGTGATAAATCTCTCTTTGTAGCTGACGTTAAACAGCATTCTTTTCTGTCACTTGCTGACTTTGGGCTGCACAATAGAGGCTTAAGTGATAAGACTGACTGGAACTTCCTCTAACTGCAAACAACACAAAAACCAGACTGACTTCATTGTTGACATCACTAGTTAATTACACCTCTGTTGCTCTGTGTTCTGAACCAGGAAGTGGTTTTAACAGAGACTGCAGCTTGTTCTCTTTAACGGGATAAATATCAGAAGTCTTTTACTATTTATGTATTCAGTAAAACCACCTGATCATCAACTCTTTGTGTTTGTAGAAAACCCCATTGAGTCCTGTGGAAAGTCCTGAATGTCACATTTTCCCCAGCAACATGACAGCCATCCTCCCACTTAGACCAGGTTGTGAAATAACATTCAGACCACTAAGACTAGTGTAGTCTTCTGACCTAAGCTGCTGTATTTATTCTTATAGGAAGGTTTCTGTCTGTTGTGTGACTACAGAGTCTACACTCTGCAGTCGGTCTAGTTTTAAACCGGAGATGAAGCGTTGCTCTGGTATTGCCTCTCATCATCACCACCAACGACTCTTTCTCACAGCTGTAAACCTGTTGAGAAACCTAAAAGAAAACATGAAGAAAGATGTTTCCTCATAGCGTCTAGTCTGAGGTGTAACGGATGTGACTGACTGGAGATATTCAGTAAATGATAGCATCATCAGCATAAAGATGAATAAATGCGTTTA
This sequence comes from Amphiprion ocellaris, assembly GCF_022539595.1. Lineage (NCBI taxonomy): Eukaryota > Metazoa > Chordata > Actinopteri > Pomacentridae > Amphiprion > Amphiprion ocellaris. The sequence goes on along the minus strand of NC_072788.1, from coordinate 25,379,696 downwards.
GGTTTTGACCCACATTGTTGACATAAATAGTAAAGAGAGGTGATCCTGAGACAGAACCTTGTGGAACACCTGTAACATCCAGAAAGCTGGAGGAGCTTCATTACGACAACCTGTTCCAGAGTCACATGACACGTTAGATGGAGAAAACCTGGTTAAAGAGAAATAAACCAGCACTGTGATGCCCACCGTCTATGACTGCTTGTTATTTTGTCTGACAGCTCACAGAAAGAAAGTCCAGACATGCCAAACATGCCTCATGGCTGCTTCCCTCTGAGTGGTTTATCTGATGGCGGACGTCTTCTTCCTGTAATTCAGTTCTATATTTTGAAAACAAACAGGAAGAAGCAGTTTTCTGTCTCAGACCACATTAACTGTGTGAAAAGCAGCTCGGTATTGAGACGTTAAACTGACTCAGAGCTGATGTGGCTGTGCAGGAAAACAAGCTCTGGAACACCATTAAATGTTTTGAATTACAAATGTAGAGGCAAATCACTGGTTAAAGTCACACTGATCACTGTCTGGCTCCCTGCCTCTGGATGCTGGCAGTCTGCCAAGACAAACAGAAAAAACACTTTCGTTTCTCATGAAGTCAAAAGGAAACCTTGAACTGTGAACTCAGGGGATTGTTCTCTCTCAGTTTGCATCAGTTTCTGAGAACTGAAACTCTAAATAACCACAGTTGGTTTCCAAGCAGAGCAACGCCGTCCCAGGCTGGTGTTTGTCATCTTATCATCTTTACCTTCTCTTTGATCAACCACTCTGTATATGTGTGACACACCAATGTTCTGTGTTATTATTATTTCATTGAACAAATGCGCCTTTATTACATCCTTTGAAACAGAGAACTCTTATTATTATTAAATAAAGCTTAGGTGTGGTTCAGTTCCACAAAGGAAATGAACGTGAGTAGTTCACAGACCCATAAAGAGAACTGGAAATCTGAAGATTCTTTCTATTTTTACAGGTTCTGGCTGATCAATTGTGTCATTTGGGTGATTTTATTATTATTTTTCTAAAAAAAAAAATAACTAGGAGGTTTCAAGCAGTCACAATTTTAGAGTTCAAGAATCATCAAAACACATGTGCAGAATTTAACTTTTCTGTGTTTACATGTTTGATTCAAGAGATATGATGTAAAACACATCATATAGAACTACAAATTTAATGTCTAATGATGTATTTTAAAAGCTTTTTATACAACCCTGTCTGATGAATTCAGCTGAGTAGAAAGTAAAATAGGTACTTGCTCAAGTGAAGTACCTCAAAACTATACTTAGGTACTGCATTTCAGTGTGTATACTCAGTTAGGAGTGTCTGAAATGTAGATTGGCTGGATTTAGGGTTGGGTTTGAGGTGCCGGAACGAACATGTTGTTTTCCAGAGAATGAAATGACTCCAGAACCACTCTGCTCCGTCTTTTTAAATGATGCAACAGTCGGCTGTAGCTTCCTGTCATCTATTGCCCCGCTCTAACTCAGTGTTCCAGACGTGTGTTGTGTTGGACAAACTGGTGCTGCCACCTGCTGTCTGCATTCATATTTGCATGTCTTTGGTGACGGATTGGTGACATCCTGCAGGCCAACAGATCCACGAAACTTATTGAGTCTTCTTGCCAAACATGCACTAGGGGTCGGCTTACATGTCAACATCTCGAAAACGAAATGCATGACACCAGACAAAAACAATGCCAGCCTCCAACTCACAATTTACAACCAGCAAATCACTCAAGTAGCTGAATTTGTATCTCAGTCACAAACTGTCATCACACGACAAGGGAACTGTCGCTGTACAGCATCGCATCACTTTAGGTTGGGTAGCTCTTAACAAAAATAAATGAGTCTTAGCATCGCAGCGAGTTGCTTATCATCTGAAATCAAAGATCTTTCACACCTACATCATGCCACTTGGGTTATATGGTGTTGATTGTGTTAACAAAAAGAGACTGATGATGAGAGACTACAATTTACCAGCGTCACAAATGCAATTGTTTTGGTCGCATTCTGGAGGCCTGTTCAGACGACATGTTCACCAGCGGTCACTTCATTTAAAATAATGATTTTAGAACATTTTATGACACCAAACACAGGCGTTAAAAACAACAACTGAGATGAGAATTCACACAGATTTACTGTGAAATAATCCTCAGAGAGAAAGTTAGAAGGTAGAAAATCTGATCCGTCCCTTAAGGTGTGTGTCCACTGAATCCTTCAATTTCTCGTCTATCCCATTCATTGTCTGTGAAACGCACCACGTTGGATGGTGGTTGCACTGGAGCTCATTTGCATAAAGCATGCTTGACTTTTACTTTATGCAAATGAAGGAGCATGGAGGCGTCTAAACCAGCTGCCACTGAACTAAACCTCACCTCAAATGCCTTCAGAAATACCGTTCGCTGAAGTGTTTTTGAAATAAAAGAGTTTGAGCTGCAATGTTGGTCCGTAGATCTACTGATCTGAAGGTCTGAAGTGGTCCTCCATTCAGACGTGACATGTTTCCATGCGAGAAAAAAGGCCCCTACCATTAGTGATGCTGCTATAGGTTTAGACCGCTGGTGGACTTCCCATGATGCACTGGGCTCCTCTCCTCTCCATACAGTTCTATGTCACCATTACATGTCTCTAACTTTGTGTCTTGCTGTTTGCTGTCTGGATCTGGATCTGGATCTTCACGTCTCTGATCTACAGTTTCTGTTCTCACCGACCTCCTAAATCAGGGGTGTCAAACGTACGGCCTGTGGACCAGTACCGGCCCACCAGGGGGTCCAATCCAGCCCGTGGAGTAAAACTACAATATGAAAAAATACATAAAAATCATGACCTACATTTTTGATAAAACTGCAGTTCCTATATTGTCTGCTAGGGGCGCTGTGTTTTATTCAGAGTAGACAACATGACACAACGCCATGACTCAGAACTGACAGCAGATGGCAGCAATGCGGCATCTGGGTCTGTAAGTGTCATTTTGTCTTATTGTTGGAATTTTACCTGCTTTTCTGCTGACCCTGACACACTCATCAGCCAGATGTCTTTGTCAAAAAAGAGAAAAGTGGATTTTCCAAGAAAAATGGACCACTTCCTCTTTGTTCACCGAGGTGAATGAGAAACCTGTGTACTTGATGTGAACGCAGCAAGTTTCGGTGCTCAAGGAATTTAATCTTCAGCGCCACTATGAGACTCGGCATGTTGAAAAATACAACAACTTGCCAGGAGAACTGAGAAGACAGAAGATAAATGAATTGTTGGTGGGTCTGAGGAAACAGTAATCTGCCCTGAGGTCAGTGATGCTGCAGTGAAAGCATTAGCATCAAAGCCGTCCTCTGAGGGGCAGTTTGTTAAAAGTTGCATGCTGAAGGCTGCAGAAATCGTGTCCTGAGGAGCGACAAGCTTTTGCCAACATTAGCCTGATATTGATGCAATGATTGATGCACGATGAAAAAAACAGCTGCTAAATGAGAACTTGCTGCAGTAAATACTGTGAAATTCAGTGTCAGTCAACAGATTCACTACAAAAGAGTTTGGTTGAGTGGAATATTATTTCTAATGCATGCCATCCATGTCATGTATGTAGTTTTATGTATATTTTATTTATACATTTTATACATAAACAAGGCAGGTGACGACTTTACTTTCTTAACTGTCTGTATAAAATACCTACTACTTAAGATTTAAAGGTGTTCAGAGTTAATTTAGGTGTTCAGAATTACTTTGCAGATGTGAAAAAAGGACTTCAGAAAATGTCTATATCTTGATAAGTTTGACTTTTTTAAAATTCCAGGACTATGTTGTGAAGTTCCACATACCTGTGACTAAATATGTTGTGCTAACCCCACCCTCACCCCAGCCAGTCAAGGCAGATGTCCACCTTCCCTGAGCCTGGTTCTGGTTCTGAAGTGGTTCTCCTTGTGGTTCCTGCCAGTTGTCATGAAGTGCTGCTCAAAGGGAATCCAGATATACTTTGGATTTATTGGGTTTGTCTTCACCTCACTACGTTACGTGTCTTTAGACGACATATGTTGTTGTGAAGTGGTGCTACACAAATAAAACTGGATTGAAACTGAACTTGGCCAGAGGGAGTCTTCTTCCTGAAGGGGGCGGGGCCTGCAGCAGCTCAGCTACATTGAAAGCTACAGACACTGAAACAGAAGTAAAACCAGGAGTCATGCAGTCATGGAGAAATGAACCGTTTTTGTGATGATTTGAGATTAAAATCAAAAGAAACATGTAAGTCTCTGAATATTTTGCTGAAAAGGGAACAATATGGAACTTTTAGCTTTTGACCAAAGTTACATCTCTGTCTCCGTTTCTGTATCTCTGCCCTTTGCACTAAACACCCAGCTGTTATAGTACATGAAGATTAATGTGGAAGTATAAACATGAGCAGACTTTAAGGGCTAGAAAAGGGCTTCATTTAGCACCATGAGTCTTTACCCACCCCTGAAGAACAGTTGTGTCACTGCAGCGCAACAGAAGGATCAAACAAACACAACAAACTTCTAAACCAAATCCCACTCTGTAGCTAAAAACACAGAATGGCTTCATCATTGTGAAATTATCCCAATGAAGAGGAAACATTCATCATGTGACCAGTGACGTTTTCTAACAGTGACAGAATCAGGATTGTGGCTTTTTGTCATTTCTCACTCAAGCTAATGTTCTTCTGGTCCAGAACACTTTCAGATAATCTGAAGAAAACAAGTAAACACCATGTATATCCTGTAACTTCTCACCTCAAGAATCTGAAAAAAACAACCAAGACCCAGACGTAACCTCAACTACATGTTCAATTTCAAGAGAAAAACATTCATCCAGGAAACCCAAGTAGAATGAGGAAGTGGGTGGGTTTACGTCTGCCGACAGAATAGATTAGGCAGAAAAAAGTGCTTTTGTCACATCTTCCAAGCGGTAGGATGAAGGAAGCATCTCTTCTGCACTGTAAGTACACCTGAACTGAGCAAACTATAGTAAATACATTGATGCTGTGTGCAGCAGAAGAGAAATGTTGGTCCAGAGGGACGTCTGCTTCAGCCATCATCGGTCTGAAAGTTGGACAAACGTCTCAGAATGAAGAATCTGACAAGAACTTTAATGATCAGCATGTGAAAAAACAGTAAACAAAGTCCGTAGAGTGTAAAGTTGCTTGTGTAAAGGTTCCTTGGGTGATGTGAAATGAAACGTGTTATTACTGGTTTATTATTATTATTATTATTATTGTAGAGGGTCAGAGTGCTGTCATTGGTCACTGACAAACAACAGTGACCTACCATCAGTTAGCCTAGCTGCTAACCAGCGCCACACACCTCCTGGCAGAATTACATCCTGGTCTGCTGAGATGCTAAAGACCCTGTTCTCGGCTTGTTCTCAGGCTCTGAGGCTGTAAAACGTTACAAAATCATTTGACCACATCTGGGACGAGTTTCTGAATGTGAGGTCACAAACTGACGTGAACGAACAAACCAAGCAGCTCCCATTTTCTATTCCTGTGCTTCACACATAGCTGCTGGTTGCTGTTTTAGCCACAGACTTCAATTAAAAAATAAATAAAAATATATTCATGTTTTTCATGCTTCATATCATGATACTACCACCACCATGCTTCACATCATGATGCTTCCACCACCAGGCCTCATTTTCTATTGTTGTGCTTCACACATAACTGCTGGTTGGTGTTTAAACCATAGGCTTTAATAAAAACATGTAATTTAATTCTAAGGGTTCTCTGAATGTGAAACCTAACAGATCTATTTTTGTCCTGTTTCAAAAGTTTGTTCGACTCACTGCTGATTGTTTTGAAGCCCACTGTGATCATCTGTTGTATTTTCAATGAAGTCTGATATTTTCTTTACAGCCTCTCTGACTGTGAGTCCCAACAGATCTCAGGTTTTTGAAGGAGATTCTGTTTCTCTGAGCTGTGAGGATGAAGACAGCTCTGCTGGATGGACTCTGAGGAGAAACACCACCACAGAAACCAGACGTGTATGTGGATCTGACTGGGGAAAAGGATCTGGTTCCAGCTGTACCATCGATCCATTAATTCAGTGGGACAGTGGAGTTTACTGGTGTGAGTCCAGCCAGGCAGCAGCCAGTCAGAGCATCAACCTCACTGTTCCTGGTAAGATGAACTGTGCAGTCAGTGCTGATGAAGCTGTGTGTGAATGGATGAAATGCTGGACTTTGTCTCTGCTGTGTTCAGGTGGATCAGTGATCCTGCAGAGTCCTGTCCTCCCTGTGATGGAGGGAGATCCCCTCACTCTGAGCTGTCAGTCAAAGCACGGCTCCCGCCTCCCGGCCGCTTTCTATAAAGATGGCTCCCTCATGGGGACTGAGCCCGGAGGTCACATGACCATCCTCCATGTTTCCAGGAGTGATGAAGGCCTCTACAGGTGTAACATCAGCAGTCATGGAGAGTCTCCATCCAGCTGGATCTCTGTCACAGGTGAGGACAGGTGTTTTCTGCACCGACTTCAGCAGGTTCCAACATTTATGTGATCATAAATATTAAATATGTCTTCAGGGAAACCCACCACCACCTCTCCTCCTACATCCACCTCTACTCCTGGTTCTCCTCTTGGTTCTTCTCCTGGTTCTCCTCTTCCTGTGGTCCTGCCTGTTGCATGTGTTGCTGTTGTGGTTCTACTGGTTCTACTGGTTCTACTGGTTCTACTGGTGAGGCGTCATGTTCTCAGGAGACCTAAAGGTGAAACAAACTCAAAAATGATGTTATCAATTAAATGTTCATTAAGATTCTTACAGGACTTTTTGTCTCTTTGGTTGATTTCAGCTGATGGAGGACAAGCTGGAGGAGATGACATCACATACTGTGACGTCAGAATATTACATCATCAACAGCAGCCAATCAGACGGAGCAGAGGTAGAGTTTTATGTACTCAGTGTGTATGTACTTCCTTAAAAAGATAGGAGTTTAAGGAAGTAACAGACTGCAAAGCATTGTGGTTGTTGTAGGAATTTCCCCTTAGAGCGACTAACTGCCCTCTTCTTTGTTGTCTCTGGTCACAGATCACCAGGATTTAAACTTATTGCAGTTAATCCACCCACATCTTTAACAGAACACAGTTTCTACATCTGATGATTTATTTTCAGTGTACAGATTATTATTGTGTTCTTGGTGTGCTGGACTGTGTGTTGTGTTGCCTGCAGTGAGTCTGTTAAAGGAAACCAGCAGCTCTGTGGTCGTCAAGGTTCCTGTTTCTGATGAAAACTCTTTGTGTTCTAAAAACTATTATTCAGAGAGTTTCCTTCCACAGTTCCACTTTATGTCACACCAATACTTAAGTTCAGTTTATCTGCATTTAAATTCAGATAAGGTTAATAATTTCAGAGTTTTTCTGACACCTCGGCCTGTTGACACGTGGATGCATGAAAGCGTTTGACTAAATCTAGCAGCTCTGAGGTCAGTGTTTCCATCCTGTACAGCAGCAGAGGTGTTAAAAAGAAAGAAACTGTCAAAGTGTGAACTGTACTTGTTGTTGTTGTTGAAGCTTGTGTCTGCAGTTCTGACCTGATGTTCCCTTCCAGCCTCCATGAAGAGGATCATTGTGTGTCTTGGTTCTGTTCTGGTATCAGCTGTAGAACCTGCAGTGATCTGGATCTATGTGACTTTACAGAGAACGATCCAGCTGCAGTCTACTCTGCAGTGAAAGGAAGAGAAGACGTCACTTATGGACAGATGGTCTTCAAAGACGGTGGAGGTCCATCAAAGACGACAGGTACAGCTGCTCTTCTTTGTCTCCATGGTGGTTCAGCTGCAGAACAAGAGTCCAACAGTTGTAGAGACGACCGATAGAAGACACTGGTAGCTTTATTCACAGGACAGAAAAACAGCTGCAGCTGGGTTTTGGTGGTTCTGGGGAAAGTCTGTCAGAAACACAAGCATCAAAAACCTGAACTTAAATGTAAATAAGTGTTGAAAACCTGGATAATAATTCACAGAAATGTCCAAAACTGTGATACTAACATGCAACAATATAAAAACACCTGGATATTAATGCACGAAAGTGTCAAAAACCTCAATATTAACACAGAAACATGTCAAAAACCTCAATATTAATGAACAAAAGTGTCAAAATGTCACGGTCGAGCTTGAGACAACAGAGCAGTGAGGAAAGATAGGAGAAAAGGAGGGAGAGAGAGGAAAAGAGGTAGATGAAAAGAGAGAAGAAGGCAGGAAGGATGGAGGGCAGGCAGGGACCCTGACAGTACCCTTACCCCCTCCCCAGGTCAGGCAGCTTCGACTGCTCCGGTGGACGACCCAGAGGCTGGTCGTTCTGGTAGGGCAGGGTCAAGCAGGCGGTGCTGAAGGTTGTAGTCCCTCACAAGGTCAGACTGTGGCCCATGGCAGCGTAGACAGAACCCCTCAGGCAGCGGCGTTGACCCACACATGATGTAGAGGCGCTGTTGACCTGCTCAGAACCAACAGAGACGGCATTGACCTGCTCAGAACCAACAGAGACGGCATTGACCTGCTCAGAACCAACAGAGACGGCATTGACCTGCTCAGAACCAACAGAGAGGGCATCGACCTGCTCAGAACCAACAGAGAGGGCATTGACCTGCTCAGAACCAACAGAGACGGCATTGACCTGCTCAGAACCAACAGAGACGGCATTGACCTGCTCAGAACCAACAGAAACAGCATCGACCTGCTCAGAACCAATAGAAATGGCATTGACCTGCTCAGGAGGAGCCAGGATACAGGGCTGGTACAGGGAGATCCCAGTGATGTAGACTGGTGGGACCTCAACCAGACTCAGTGGCGAGGCCTCATCAATGCAGAGAAGCGACGAGGTCACGGTGTGGAGATGAAAAGAAAGAAGGCAGGAACCCTGACACAAAAACCAGGATATTAATGAACAAAAGTGTAAAAAACCTGGATATTAATGAACAAAAGCATCAAAAATCTGAATATTAACAAACAAAAGTCTCAAAAACTCAACATTAACAAACAACAGTGACAGAAATGTGGATATTGATGGACAAAATTGTCAAAATCTTGGAAGCTAATGAAAAAATGTAAAAAACTGAGATCTTATCAAACAAAAGCGTCAGGAACCTGAATATTCACAACCAACAGTATCTAAAGCTGTTTGTGGGGTTTTTCTTACCCTGACAGTCGTCTGACAGGCACAGCTTCACTCTACTGATTTATTCACAGAGGTTTGGGTTTAATTTTGCTATTTATTGTTGTTTATTGAATAGACAAACTAGACACAAGTACCTTTGTGTAAAAATGTGATTCTGAGACGATGTGAAAGAGCAGAAGGACCGATTCTTAAACTGGTCTAAACACAGAAAGAATTAAAACTCATCTTTGTTAAACTCATCTGCCAAAGCAGACCACACTGTTCAGAGAAAACAGGTCAGTTTCACATCACAGCTCAGTGGAACCAACAGAAGGAAGCTGCTGCTGTGGTTTTATCTGCTGAGTTGAATTATTCTGAGAGTTGAGCAGCTTTGTGGTCGTCTTCTTTCCTGTTTCACATGAATAATGTCCAGTTATATTTGGGTTGTTAGTCATTAACAGCAGAAGCAGAATTAATCCAAACACTGGCTAATTCTTCAGAAATCCAGGTGCTAGTCCTGAGTGAAACCTGCATCCATCTAGAAAACACTCTGACTCCATCTTCTCCCACACAGCCAGAGCTGCTGGATGACGAGGTGTTACTGGATCCTCACCTCCAAAAACTGCAACTTCACTAAACTCTCTCTGCCAAACAACAACTCTGCATTTAAATAGCGTGCAATCAGTGTCACTGCATCTGTTGTTGTCATGTACCGTGAACGGTGGCGATGTCTTTGGTCATGGCTCTAAATCAGTGGTCCTACGGTGCTGTGAGACAGGTTCAAGGACAGCCGTTGCCATGGTCTTGGGGCTTTGGGGTGATCATCTCAGAGTGTGATGCTGCTGGACCTACGTCAACTAACTAACCAATAGAAATGCAGGATGAAATGACGTACTGATCAGCGCCACACTGGAGCTAAACCCAAATAGATGATTTGTGGTGATAAAATGCATCAAAACAAGTCTGTGGGACTTAAACAAAGAAGACAGTCTGGTAGAGTTGTGGCAGCAGAAGCTTTTTAGACGTGTCCTCCAGCTCAGACCACAACCGGACAAAAAAGGACGAAGCATGGAAGGATATAGCGGCTCCCAGGTTATTAACCTAGCATGAGCCTCTAGCAAACACACACACCGCTGTAAATAGAGGCCACAGGCCTTACTTTATGTTATTAAATAAGTAAAAATCAGATCAGTTCATGTTTGCATAGTTTCCCTGTGATTGTAGAAGCTCCGTTTATGCTTCGGTTGTTTATTTTCCATGGATGGACGGCGCACGCTTATTGTGTGTTCACATCGACTCATGCACATCGTAGGCTAAGATTCAGCTGTGATTTCATCATGCAATCTGCACAGAGCAAACTTCACATCATGCCCAATGATTATTAGATTCATGTCGTACAGTGGAGCAAGCTGGGAACACAAGAAAGCTGAAATCACACAGTGTGGAGAGGCCTTTAGGGTCAGTCTTAGGGTAAGTCTTAGGGGTAGTCTTAGGGGTAGTCCTTGGGTTAGTCTTAGAGTCAGTCTTTGGGTTAGTCTTAGGGTTAGTCTTAGGGGTAGTCCTTGGGTTAGTCTTAGAGTCAGTCTTTGGGTTAGTCTTAGGGTTAGTCTTTGAGTTAGCCTTAGGGGTAGTTTTAGGATTAGTCTAAAGGCCTTTACACATTTTCAGCCATCCCAGACAAAAGATAACAGTCGTCATCATGCCTTGCAGATATCTCGGCATGGATGAAGCAACACCACCTTCAACTCAACCTCTCCAAGACTGAGCTCCTTGTCCTCCCAGCCAGCCCCTCAATTCAACAACAAATCAACATCCAGCTGGAGTCAAAGCAGCTCAAACCTACAAAGTCCTCCAGAAACTTGGGTGTCATGATCGATGACCAACTAACCTTCAAGACTCATGTAGCCTCTGCTGCTCGGTCGTGTCGCTTCGCCCTGTATGACATCAGGAAGATCAACCCCTTCCTGTCTGAACATGCAGCTCAACTCCTGATCCAGGTCTGTAATATCATGGATCAACTACTCTGTCTCCTTACTGGCAGACCTCCCTGCATGAAAACAGCTCCCTCCTACCTGAACTCTCTCATCCAGGTCTACACTGCCTTCCACTCACTACGCTCAGCCAACAAAAAGCAGTTGATACAACCACCACAACAGGGCCGGTCGATAACTGGACTCTTCTCTATGGTTCTCTGGTGGTGGAACGAGTTACCAAACAATTTTCGATCTGCAGAGTCTCTCTTCGTCTTTATTTCGTCTACTGCCTGCAGGCACCAAGGTCCTATCATGACTCTTGAACTTGTTTTATTTCTCTTATCCAGGTTGTTTCCTCCTGACCAGATCCTTGCTTGTGTTGGATCTACTCTCAGATGTATGTCGCTTTGGATAAAAGCATCTGATAAATGAAATTGTAGAATTGTAAAAGCAGAAGGGAAACAACATTTATAAAGCTCCTAATGAGTCTTATTATGAAGGTACATTGAAAATAATTAGTTTAACACTGTAAAGTAACCGTACTGGTGTCAGTAGTGTCACTGAACTGATGTATTTTCTGTGTTTTATTGTGCAGACAGCGATCCAGCTGCAGTTTATTCAGCAGTGAGAACAGAAGAAACCAGCTATGGACAAATAGTCATCAGACCAAACAGGAGCAGAGGTACAGCTGCTCTTTATTCTCAACTTTGGAAAGAAAGAAGAGAAATGTTTCCTGAAATGTTGAACTGTTCCTTTAAAGTCATAAGAGAGAAACCACAGGGATGTCCACGAGTCCTCAGACCCTTTAGTGATCTTCAACAATCAATGCCACACTTCAAAAATATTCTGTCACAGGTTCATCATTTAAAATAATACTTGGAAAAGTACAGCAATATTATCTGCAGTATCTGATTATTAATCCTGATGCATCAAATGTTCAGCAGCGATTTACTATCTGAGCTGTTTTAACTGATCAGCCACAACATTAAAACCAGCTGTTGAACATCGTGTTGCTTCTCTGCTCAATCCACAGGTCTGAGTTTATTCAGGCTCAGTTCCTAAACAAAATGCACCTGAAACTAGTGGAGACACTGGAAGTGATCATCAACCACCATAGACTCAAATGATTCAAAATTTGTCCAAATGGGTCCAAAAGCTCCCAAAATAACTCAAAATGTTTCCAAACTTACTCAAAATGTGTCCAGAATGATGAAGAAATTGTCCAAATGACTAGAAAAGTTCCCAAAATAACTTAAAATGTTCCCAAAATTACTCAAATTTATCCAAAGTGATGTACAATTGATGTACAAGGTTATTTTATTTCCTGTGGTCATTTTGCTGCATATTAACATGATTGTGTTGTTTTTGTGCAGAGCTGCTTGTTCTCATTCTGTTTTCACTGTTTGTGTTCAGAGTTTCCACTGGAGCCTCAGGTCATCTACTCATCCCTGAAGTAGTCCACCAGTCCAACCAGTGAGCTGCTGGCCTCTAACTGGTCCACACAGCCAGTAACAACACAGTACATTCACTTTTTATGGAGATTTTTTAAACGTTCTCACTCAGTTAGAGTCATACAAAAGAGTGAAGAAACTGCAGAAACTAAAAGACTAAAACCAGAACATCTTAAAATGTCTTCTGTAGAACAGAATGTAATGGTAACTAGTCGTTCTGTGTTCTGTTATTTATATCTTATTTATGCAGCAGTGATCAGGTTTCTCTGCAGGATCAATAGTTTGCTTGCTGTTCTTCTCATGTGGTTCTGTAGGTTTCACAAAGACACTGGATGGAAAATGTGACTGTTTCTGGTTGGCTGTGGCTAACCAATGTGCACGTCTCTTTAGTGCAGATAGCAAAGATCATATCTACAGAAACCACAACCACAGACTATAAACAGCATCATTCTGAAACTGAAAACTTTGTACAGAGGTTTTTCTGTTGATGTGTTTGAAGAATTTTGATTGTTTAGTTGATGGTACATCTCCTTGTTTAGTTCAGAAGCTGTTCAAACTGAGAACGTTCCTGTCAAGAGAAACCATAAACGAGCTTCTTATCATGTATAAAATATGTGGGATAGAATAAAACGACACTGTGCAGTTTGATGTTTGTGGTTTTGCTGTGAGGTCTGTTGAGCTCATTATCAGGACGTCTGCTTCTGTCAGCCTGAGAACATTCAGAGACATCAGCATCTCAGCTTTCACACATTTATTCCAGTTAATTTACCGTGATCCTCACAGACAAGTATGAAAGAGCATCGTCTGCATAGAATTAAACAATGAGTTACAAAGTCAGACATAGTAGCCATGTTTTGCAGAATTATATCTGATAAAACAACTGTGGTGGGTTTGTAGTACCTTTGTAGATACATGTTCTACCAATCAGTGGAAATGTTTGCTACATATAGGACTGGAAAAGGCATCATATCATCGTATACTACAGTTCAATTAAGACTCAAAATTCATGTTGTTTGATGTCATTACCTGATAGCTAATTGATTGCTTTGGACTTTTAGTTGAACAAATCGAGATATCTCTGCTAAAAACGGGATTTTTTTTATAACATGCAAAAGCGTCGAATACCTGAATAATTGCAGCTGAAAGTGTCAATAGCTGAGCTTGGAATCCATTAACATAAATATTAAAAACCAGGATAGCAATGCAAAAAATAGAGTAAAATATTTTTATTTTAATGCACAGTGAATCAAAAGCCTAGATACTGGTTCACAAACATGTCAAAAATCCAGAAAATGTACAAAACGTGGACATCAATGCATGAAAGTGTCAACAACTGGGATATTAACAAACAAAAGTGTCAAAAACCTGAATATTAACAAATAAAAGTGTACAAAACCTGGATATTAATGAACAAAAATGTCAAAAACCTGGATATTAACCAAGAAAAGTCTTGAAAATCTGGATATTTACAAACAAAAGTGTCAAAAACATGAATATTAATGAACAAAACTCTCAAAAACCTGAATATTGGTGAACAAAAGTTTCAAAAACTTGAATATTAATGAACAAAAATGTCAAAAAAACTGTATAGCAATGCAACAAATAGTGTAAAACATTTTGATTTTAACACAATCACAAAGCCTAGATACTGGTGCACAAACATGTCAAATAAGTATACAAAACCTAGATATCAATGCACAAAATTTCAAAAAAACTCATTTTAATGCACAACGGTGTCAAAAAAGTGAAGAAAAAAAAGAAATAACATGCAGAGGTATCACTAATGTGTAAATAAGGTCATTGACCTAGATAGTATTGTATTAAAATAGAAACAAACAGCAGTCAGTGGCGCCATCTGCTGGTTTATAACAGCTATTACCCCACATTCTGACTGCAGTCCTTCAGTCACATGATCAAACTCTGCTGCTATTTGTTTTAATGTTTTATTGTCTTCTTAAAAAAAAAAAAAAAGTTTACAACATTGTGAAACCACACAACTGACCCCAGTTAATAACTTTTTACATTTTTAAATCTGTTGGTGCAGAGCGACTGGAATTGTTGACAAAAATGTGAGTTTGATGTTTTCAGCGTATTTTGTGCTTTTATTTGGAGCTACTGATTCCTCACAGAAGTTTATGTTTGTCTCTGAGAGTTCATCCAATCAGTACAAGCATCTTTCAAGTCCCAGAGTCCTCAGACCAACGCGGAACCAAACGTCACTCAGGTCTCGTTTCCTTCAGGACCGGTTTGTAGGACGGAGCTAAATGAACATCTTTATACCACAAGGATTTGTAAGCTCCTTTAGTGGAATAAAAATCTGCAGAAACAGAAGTTCTCTATCAGGGGAGTCCAGCGTTCCTCTGACTATGTCTATGGAGTGAACAGGTACAGTCTGCAAATTGTAAAACCGCTGCAACAGCAAATATTCAATAACTTCACTCTGATACTCTGTAGTTTCTCCAGAATCACTGCAGCCTTCATCTGGCTCCTGTTGACACCAATGTTATTCCTGCAGCTACTGTTGATCAAACTGGGCTTGTAGGTGCTTCTAAATAATCCAACATAACTGCGTTCCTCAGTTTAGGAACAGACTGGGAACAAGTTTATTCAACTGACTTTGAGAAGTTTCTATCATTGAGGACACATTTTGAAGAGTTTTTCAATGAGGCTGGAGGAGTTTCATTAGTTTTAGTCATTTTTGACGTTTAGTTTCAGTAATTTTTAACACTTTTCATGACATTGAACAGTTTTCTGTCATTTCTGACAACATTTTAATTAGTTCTGAGTGATTCTGAGTCATTTTGGAGAATTTATCCAATTATTTTTGAATGACTTTTGAGCCACTTGTATGTTTGTCTGAGTGTCCTGTGGCTACTTGTTGCCTTCAGGATGTCCTGGGAGGTTTGGTGCTGCCACCTGCTGGCCGCCTCCCATCACTGCGCCTCCTTTAAACCCAGTTCATTCCGTTTGAGACGCATCCTGATGAATCCTTGTGGCTTTTTGGCTCTTTGCTGCTCTGAGATCAGATCTGGTTTCATGGTTTTACACAGTTTGAGCTTCATGTTGCAAAATTCTGTTGATAAAATTAAAAGAATTCCTTATTTTGACAGATTCCAGGGCTGTTTTTGTTACTTTAGATGAATTGTTGTCATTTTGGGAAAAGGTTTGTCATCTTGGACTGTTTTTAAAGCATTTTTAAAGACATTTATACGTGTTTTTGTGTTTTTGTACAAAGTCTGAATTAAACTTCAGGCCATTTTCAACCAGATATTTTACAGCTTTTAGTTGTTTTGGACAAATTTCTGTTGTTTTAAACAGGTTTCGAGTCCTTTTTCACAACTTCATGTCATTCTGGACACATTTCAAGTCATTTAGGACAGGTTTCTGTTAATTTTGAAGGTTTAGAGTCACTATTGACGGGTTTAAGAGTCTCAAGTCATTTTTGACAACTTTTTGGTCATTTAGTTTTGGGTAAATTGAGCCGAGTCAAAAAACTTCAGCTCACATTCAAAAACTGATGATTATAAAAGTCATATAATAAAAATCTGGGCCTTCAGATTTTGCAGTTTCTTTTTCCCACAAACCTGCATTTTCTGTCCTAAACGTCTGTTTTACGTCGATTCACGTCTGCAAATTACTTTTTGTGCTTTTTCTGTCATTAGTTTTCTCTTCTGCTGCTTTTCTGTTGTTTTTTGTTTGTTTTGTTTTGTTTTGAAGCAGTTCTCACCCAAACAGAAACCAAATGTCTTCAAAGGAACTAAAATCAGAAGACCTTTGTTCCGTCCAGACAGAAAAACTGGAAATACATCTTCATGTTCAGTCTAAAAGTCAAAGAGAAACACCAGAGAAAAACCCAACGTTTCATTTTCATTTACTGCATTTTACATGAGAGATTCATTCTTTGGGTAAATCTGGATGATTTCAGGACGTTGTTTGAGTCTTTTTGGACAAATCTTAAGAATTTAGACACATTTTGAGTTATTTTAAAAGACTTCTGAGTCTTTCTGGACAAGTTATCTCAACACATTTTTGAGTATTTCAGTCATTTCGGTCCTTTTGAATTTTGGAGTAATTTGGAACATTTAAAATGATCTCCAATGGGGTTTTTTGAGTCATTTTAGACAATATTCAATTTATTTCAAAATATTGTCAAGTTATTTAGGCAAAAAATGAATTAATTAAAAGGGTTTTAAGTTTTGTCAGTGATTTATGTCATTTTTTAGTTATTTCTGAGTAACCTAGCATTAGCATTAGTATTACTATCAGCATTAGCATTAACATTGATATTTATTTCAGTTTTTGACTTGAAAACACAATGTCATAGACTAATATCTTAGTGTTTTGTTGACAAAATAAGTCTTACTTTTGCAAGTACAACTAACCTAGCATTAGCATTAACATTAGCATTACCGTCAGCATTAGCATTGACAACATTGATATTTTCTTCAGTTTTTGTCTTAAAAACACAATGTCATGGATATGTTGACAAAAACAGTCTTACATTTGCAGGTACTGCTAACATAGCATTAGCATTACAGTTAGCATTACTGTTAGCAGCAACAACATTGATATTTACTTCAGCTTTTGTCTTGAAAACACATCATTGACTTATATCTTAGTGTTTTGTTGACAAAATGAGTCTTACTTTTGCAGGTACCACTAACCTAGCATTAATATTAGCACTACTGCTAGCATTAGCATTTCCATTAGCATTAGCACTAACAACGATGATATTTACTTCAGTCTTGAAAACACAACGTCATGAACTTGTCTTAGTGTTTTGTTGACAAAATGAATATTCCTTTTGCAGGTACCGTTAACCTAGCATTAGCATTATCGTTAGCATTAGTATTACCGTTAGCATTAGCATTAACAACATTGATATTTACCTCAGTTTTTGTCCTGAAAACACAACATCATGGACTAATATCTTAGTATTTTTTTGACAAAATGAGTCTTCCTTTTGCTAGTACAGTTAACCTAGCATTAGCGTTAGCATTAATGTTAGCATTAACATTAACAACATTGATATTTTCTTCAGTTTCTGTCTTGAAAACACAACGTCATGGACTACTATCTAAATTTTTTTTTGACAACATGACTCTTACTTTCACTGGTACCGCTATCCTAGCATTACCGTTAGCATTACTGTTAGCATTGCCGTTAGCATTACTGTTAGCGTTGCCATTAGCATTAACGTTAACAACATTGATATTCAATTTTTGTCTATTTTTTGAAGAGTTTTGAATTATAGTAAAATACTTCTGAGTAATTTTGGGCCGATCTTGAATAATTCTGGGCCATTATTGTGTAATTTTGTGAAGTTTTCGAGTCTCTTTGGACATTTTTTTTAGTCATTTTCAAACATTTTTAAGTTACTTTGAAAGAAGTTTTGAGTCAATTTGAAAGTCCAGAACCAAAAGTGAAATTTTGTTGGAACAGTTTCACCTGCAGCTGAACTTTCGTCTCAACATGAAAGTGAAAGAAAACTCAAATAGAAACAGCAGAGATGAGATTTAATCATTTATCGATTCTGAGTTACAAGAAATCACCAACTGACTCCAACTCCTGACCTCTGAGACAAGACAGGACAATTCTGATAAAAGATCCAGACCAGGGGTGTTCAACATGAGGCCCACGGGCCAAAAGCGGTCCTCCAAAGGGTCAATCCGGCCCTCAAAGTGTAAAAATTCCAGAGAAGACATTAACTGCAGATTGTAAATTAGTAAAACTATAAATTTAAAATAATTCCTAGACCATGAAAAGTTGTTTTGATCATAAAGTAAAATACTAGATTGTTCATTGTTCTTTTGTCATTTTGTCTCATTTTTGTCATATTTTGTCTTGTTTTTGTTGTTTTTTTGTCTGACTTTTGTCATTTGTCTCATGTTTTTGTCATTTTGTTTCTCGATCCTGCCGTTTTGTGTTGTTTGTCTCACTTGTGTTGTCTATTTTTTTGTCGCTTTGTAACTTTTTGTCTAATTTTTTGTCTTTTTGTTTTAGTGTCGTCTGTCTCATTTTTGTCATTTTGTGTCTCATTTTTGTTATATTTTGTCTGGTTTTTGTTTATTGAACTTGACACGCCTGATCTAGACCATTTTTAAATCACGTTAAACGGTTTTTGAGTCTTTTTTTGTCAATTTTTAATAATTTTTTGCACATTTTGATTATTGATCGAACAATTTCTGAGTTATTCAGACAGATTCTGATTCTTTTTATGTGATTTTTAAATGATTTGGACGCTGGTTGAGCTGTTTGAACACATTCTGAGGAACATTTTTGAGTATTTTGCAACATTTTAGAGCCATTTTGATTATATAAAAATGATTTTAAAGCATTTTTGAGTAATTTTTCCAATCAATTTGAGAAAGATTTTATAAATTCCTGAACTATACCAAGATGTTTTTGCACATTTTCATTACTTTTAGCACAATTTCTGAGTTATTCAGACAAACCCTGATACATTTTAAGTGATTTTTAAGTAATTCTGGGCAGTTTGTCAGTCGATTTGGATGATAGTTGAGCTATTTAAAGACATTTATGAGCATTTAAGGCATGTCTTTAGCATTTTAGGACCTTTTCTGAATTGTTTTATGAAGTCTTTGGATCATTTTGGACAAATTCTGACTCATTTTGAACGTTTTTTGAGGTATTATAATACATGTCTGAGCCATTCTAGGAAATATTTGAGTTTTTGAACATTTATTTTGTCATTTTTAGTCATTATGAGCAATTCTTAACTCCAACACATCCTACTGTGTTTCTTCATCTTCTTCTCCGACTCATGAGTCCTTCTGGATCAGTTTATTTCTAATGTGTGATTTGTTTCATTCATTTTAAAGAACCACACAGACCAACACATTTATGATCACGTAGCTTATTTTATTAGCAGAACACTTTCATACATTCATATTTTTAGTCTTCACAGTGTCACAAATAGTGTTCATTCAAGTGGAAGGTGCATTTTTCAGTGCAGACAAGAATCTTTCTGGGGAAAAAATACAGCAGTTGTCGTAAAATTTACATCATTTTAGGCATTTTCTTGGAAATCTTTCTGGACTGAGTCGCTTTGGACCAATTTGGAATCATTTTAAAGAAATGTTGGGACATTTTGGATCAAACTTTGAATCCTTTTGTACCAGGTTTGAGTCATCTTGAAAGATTTCCAGATTCTTTTGGTTGTGTTTTTTAATAATAATAATTTTCTGATTAATTCGTTGTGTTCTTCAGCTTTTCTTATTTATATTGTGTATATACAGTGTATCTATATCACGTCTTTAATTTATAGATGTGTTCTCTTGATTTTTCTTCTGTCATTTTGTAACTTTTCCCCTTGTGGGACTAAAAAAAGGATATTCTATTCTATTCCATGAATAATTTTAGACATTTACCCCTTCTTGTTTTGTTTTCATGTTTTACCGATGATAATCTACTTCTTCTACGTAACATCCACAGGATTTCTCTTGTTTGATTTTATGATCAGCTCTGATTTTCATGTTTTTTCAGGAAACACGGACTCTTCCTCTGTGTCTGAATGATTTTTAACACTCAGTTGTTTACGTCTTTTTACTGTCCAGAGACTCACAGATCCTAAAACACAAACAACAACAACAACAGCAACGACAACGACCAGGGGGACGCTGGTTTCCACGGCTACTGCATCCTGAGGGTTTCCTTCAGGTTCTTCTGGGATGAACTCCAACTTCTCTGCAGTTTGACGTGTTTCACCTGAAGAGCAGAAAACAGACTTTAACACCTGAGTTCAGCCAGATCCTCGTTTGGACCAGGGGTCTTCAACATGTGGCCCGCAGCCCAAAACCGGCCCTCCAGAGGGTCCAAAACCATGACAAGTTGTTTGATCCGAAAGTAAAATACTAGATTGTTTATTATTCTTTTGTGTCTTTTTTTATCTCATTTTTGTCATTTGTCTTGTGTTTTTTGTCATTTTGTTTTTCGTTTTTGTTGTTTTGTGTCACAGTTTTGTCTTTTTGTGTCTCGTTTTTTCAATATTTTGTCTCATTTTTGTCATTTTGTTTCTCGTTTTGTAATGTTTGGTCTTTTTTGTTGTTTTTTGTCTGACTTGTTTGTCTCACGTTTTTGTCATTTTGTTTTTTCTTTTTGTCTCGCTTGTGTTTTGTCCATTTTTTAGTCATTTTGTTTCTTGCTTTTGTCATTTTTTGTCTCTTTTTTGTTTAGATTTGTGTCGTCTCATTTTTTGTTGCTTTGTGTCTCATTTTTGTAATATTTTGTCTTGTTTTTGTATTTTTTTGTGGATTTTTTTCTGACTTTTGTCATTTGTGTCGTGTTTTTGTGGTTTGGTTTCTACTTTTGTTGTTTTGTCTTGATTGTATATTTATGTCTATTTCTGTCTTTTTGTTCCTTTCCTTGTTTTGACATCACTGTTCTAGAGGATCTGCTTCTGACACATTCATGTTTTTATTTTAGACTAATTTGAAGTAATTCTGGTCAGTTATAAGAAATCTTTGGACACGTTTTTATCATTTTTGGTCAGAATTTAAAGTAGTTTTGGACAGATTTGAGTCATTTTTGGACATACCCTGTGTTGTTTTTGACATGTTGGACAGTTTGGATTGTTTCTGGACAAATATTAGTCATTTTTGACAGTGTATTATTATTATTATTATTATTATTATTATTATTATTATTATTATTATTATTATTATTATTATTATCATTATTATTATTATTATTATTATTATTATTATTATTATATTATTTAGGACCATCTTCGAATCATTTTGGACAAATTTTTATTTTTTGGGCATGATTTCATCACTTCAGCCAAAATTAAGCTAGTTTTGGACAAATTTGGTTTAGTTTTGTATAAACAAACTTAACTTTTGAGTTATTTTTGACAAATGAACAATTGTTTATTTTGGAAGCATCTGTTTGGACAGATTTTTAGTAATCTCAACCATTTTTTTATTTCAGTAATTTTTTTTTACCCTTTTTTTTGTCATTTTGGACTATTTGATGAATTGAAAAGATTTTTTATGTCTTTTTGGAAATGTTTTGTGGGAAAATGAGCCATTTCTTATAAATAATGGTCATTTTGTTCCAGTTTTTATAGTCAGGTTGGACAGGTTTTTGCATTTTTGTGAGGGGTTTTTTTGAGTATTTTTGGGTCATTCTGGATAATTGTTTGCTTTTTACACTTTTTAAAATATTTTTGGACAAAGTCTGTTGGGACAGTTTTTTCTGAGTAATCTCAATCATTTTTAAAATTATTTTTGAAAAGTTTTTTTATGACGTTCTTGACCCATTTTTGTCATTTTGTTCCAGGTTTTTGGACAGGTTTTTGTAATTTTGTAGATTTTGTGAGTCTTTTTGTTTATTTTTGAGTAATTTTGGACAACTGTTCATCACTGAAACACCATGTTTTAGTCTTTTTGTAGTTTTGTAGTCATTTTGTAAGATTTCTAAGTCATTTTGGAGTTGCAGTTTTTTTAGAATCTCAACCATTTAAAAAATTAGCATTGTCTTTTTTTCTTTTTTTTAACCCTTTTTCTCGTTTTGGACAATACTGGAGTCACTTTTGAGAAATTTTGAGTCATTTTGGATGAGTCTGGAGTGACTCAGAAGGTTTTAGTTGTTTTTCAAGTCATGTTGGGCAGGTTTTTATATTTTGTAGATGTTGTAAGTCTTCTAGACGTTGGACTCACCGGTGACCATCAGGTTGATGAACTGACTCGTCTCCACTGAGGATCTCTTACTTCGTCCCGGGTTCTTCACAGACGTGTAACACTCGTAGATCCCGGCGTCCAGCTCGGTGACGTTCCTCAGGATCAGGGTTGCGTCTCCGTCCTTCATGTCCGGTTGTCTCAGCTGCACTCGGCCGTGGAAGCGAGGATGCTGGTAGCTGTTGAAGCAGCGGTTGTTCCGGTAGAAGTAGACGTAGCCGTCGGAGTTCCCGTTGGGTCGGCTCCACTTCAGCACCGAGATCTTCCCCCCAGCAGGACTCCAGCACTGCAGCACGGCGTCCTCCTCAGGTCCCACCACCACGTCCAGCTGTCCTGGAAACACAAGCAGAGTTCTGCAGTACAGCATCTGATCCTAATTTGGACAAACTGTAAGAAAGGATCCCGTTTAGTCATTGGACAGAACTAGCTCCACAGCATCAGTTACCATGGAGACCTACTGGTTTTGGTTCCAGAAAAGACTAGAAGAGGCTAAATGTCTGAACTTACCTGTTGTCCTCCAGACCAGACAGTAGAAGAGGAGCAGATCTCTGAGAACAGCCATGACTGGATGCTGCAGGACTGCAAGTAGAAAGTGAAAGTAGTTTCCCTGCTTTATGGGAGGGAGGAATGATGGGGGAGGGAGGGGGAGAGTGAGTCACATGATTTACAGTAAGGAGTTTGGTATTCTAGCCAAGCTAATAAAAGACAGACTCTTCATTATTTCCTGCCATCCACTGTCTGATCATACCTGCAGATAAGTGGACCTCAGAAAGATCCTTTCAGTTTGTGGATTTCTCACATTATGTTTCCAGGTCATCATTAAGTCATCAGTGAAGTTGTGTTCATGTGTGTACTACTTAAAAAGAGACAAAATAAAAACAAACAGCTTATTAACCAGGAATCTAAAGCTGGATTCATTCACCCCGTTTCCTGTAAATCAGCTGTTTCCCAGAAAGACTGTAAGTTTATTTCTGACCAGCAGATGTCAGCAGAATGAAAGCAGCAGCAGCAAAAACACAACAAGCTGACAGTTTAATCAGTCTAAAGTGTGTCTGCAGATTCCTGAACAGCAGATCAGCAGATCTCAGAGACGCTGGAACAACAGAAACCTCATCCAGGAAAGAAAATATAAGAAAACCTGTAGAAAAACCTAAAGAGAATACCTATAACCCTTAAAATAACACATAAAACCCTGGGGAAATACCTAAAAACCTGAAGAAAATACATAAAGACTGAAAGAAAATACCTAAAAACCTTAAAATAACACATAAAACCCTGGGGAAATACCTGAAAACCTGAAGAAAATACATAAAGACTGAAAGAAAATACCTAAAAACCTTAAAATAACACATAAAACCCTGGGGAAATACCTGAAAACCTGAAGAAAACACCTGAGAAACTGAAGAAAACACCTAGACCTTGGATCTTCTGGACATCAGTGGACCTGTTTTCAGATGATTGTTGAAGCAGCTCCATCTAGTGGCCGTTTGATTTATTACAGGACTGAAGCAGCCAATCAGACGGTAGAAAATGATTCCTCCAGACATGAGGATAAACTCAGTGTGTAGTACTAGGAAGTAATACTGACAGAGATACTGCAGTAGTGAAGGAGTACTGCAAAGTTTGGGGTATTTTAGAAGTTTTATCTCGTCTGTCGAGTCGTTTTCTGGCAGAGTTCAGGTTTTATTATGAAACAGGAAGTTCATTACAGCATCACTGATCATTCTGCATCAATTTGTGTCTTTTTGTGTCTCATTTTTTGTCATTTGTTGTCTTGTTTGTTTTATTTTGCAACTTTTCTGTTATTTTGTGTCTTATTCGTGTCGTTTTTGTTCATTTTGTGTGTCATATTGCGTCACATTTTTGTGATTCTGCATCCTGTTTGAATAATTTTGCATCATTTTGTGTTTTTTGGTGTCTTATTTTTTCATTTTTGTTCATTTTGTGTGTCTTTTGTGTCTCATTTGTGTTATTTTATGTTGTTTTGCATATTTTTGCATAATTTTGTGTCATTTTTGTCTAAATTGTGTCATTTTGTGTCTTTTTGTGTGTCATTTGTTTCCTATTGTATAATTTTCTGTCATTTTATATCAATTTGTGTCATTTTGTGTCTCATTTTTTTGTCTCATTTTTGTCATTTTGCATTAAATTGTGTAATATTTTGTCTAATTTTTTGTCATTTTACATCAATTTGTGTCATTTTTTGTCTAATTTTTGTCATTTTGTGTCCTGTTTGTGTCTCATTTTGCATCATTTTGTGTCATTTTGTGTCTCATTTTGTGTAGTTCTTTGTCACATTTGCCTCATTTTGTGTCATTTTTGACATTTTTGGTCATTTTTCGTGTCATTTTGCAACATTTTGTGTCTTTCTGTGTGTCATTTTTGTCTTTTTGTGTGTCATTTTTGTCATTTTGTGTCTCATTTGTGTCATTTTGCATTAATTTGTCATTTTTTGTCTAATTTTTGTCTTTTGTGTCCTGTTTGTGTCTCATTTTGCATCATTTTGTGTCTCATTTTGTGTAATTTTTTTGTCACATTTGCGTCATTTGGTGTCATTTTTGACTTTTTTGGTCATTTTTTGTGTCGTTTGTGTCATTTTGCAACATTTTGTGTCTTTTTGTGTGTCATTTTTGTCATTTTGTGTCTCATTTGTGTCATTTTGCATTAATTTGTCATTTTTTGTCTAATTTTTGTCTTTTGTGTCCTGTTTGTGTCTCATTTTGCATCATTTTGTGTCATTTTGTGTCTCATTTTGTGTCTCATTTTGTGTCTCATTTTGTGTAATTTTTTTCACATTTGCGTCATTTGGTGTCATTTTTGACTTTTTTGGTCATTTTTTTGTGTCGTTTGTGTCATTTTGCAACATTTTGTGTCTTTTTGTGTGTCATTTTTGTCATTTTGTGTCTCATTTGTGTCATTTTGCATTAATTTGTCATTTTTTGTCTAATTTTTGTCTTTTGTGTCCTGTTTGTGTCTCATTTTGCATCATTTTGTGTCATTTTGTGTCTCATTTTGTGTAATTTTTTTTCACATTTGCGTCATTTGGTGTCATTTTTGACTTTTTTGGTCATTTTTTTGTGTCATTTGTGTCATTTTGCAACATTTTGTGTGTCATTTTTGTCATTTTGTGTCTCATTTTTGTCATTTTTTGTCTCGTTAGTGTGATTTTCTGTCGTTTTGTGTCTCATTTTTGTCATATTGTGTCTCATTTGTGTGATTTTCTGCCAGTCTGGGGTTAAACCAATCCTAAAATCAGACATCATTAGACTGCCATCTTCAACATGCTGCTGTTTGTCTTGTTAACGTCACATTTTGTCCTTTAGAAGCTCAGTTTTCCGTCCTGACAGCGACCTTTAACACCTCCACCACACGCTGAGGTGAGAATGAAACCACACACTGACTGGAAAAACTATACCACTGCTGCTGACGGGAAACCGTTAGAACGTTCTGTTCAGGTTCTAACAACGTTTCTTCTCACATCTGTTCCCCTACAGACAGCAAGAAGAGGACAAAACTTTAAGACTTTAACCTCGGGATGGATGATCTGATCTCCAGCTGGTTTCTGGACTCAGATTCTCTACTTCCTGATCTTCTGTCAGGATGGATGATCTGATCTCCAGCTGGTTTCTGGACTCAGATTCTCCACTTCCTGATCTTCTGTCAGCTGTTTTACAGAAACCCACAGCAGACAGGAAGTGGCTTCACCTCAGCGTCGGGTTTATTTGGACGACCGTCGGCTGAGATGAAGACGTCTCTTCTGAAGCTGCTGCTCAGTGAGTAAAACCTGCTGAAACCTGAGAATGTTAAACTTGGAGAGGAGAGAAGTCAGAAGTTTCAGAAATGTTCCTCAGGAAGAAAACAGAACAGATGTTTACTGTCAGCGAGAAGCAGTTTAGCAGCAGATGAATGAACTCAAGATCATTTCCTCTCTCACTTTTGTCATTTGTTGTCTCACTTTCATAATTTTGTGTCATTTTCTGTCATGTTTTTGTAATTTTGAAACATTTTATGTCTTGTTTTGTGTCATTTTAAATTATTTTGTCTCATTTTTGTCATTTCTTGTCTCATTTTTGTCTCATTTGTGGCACATTGCATCATTTTGTGTCTTTTTGTGTTTCGGTTTTGTCATTTTATGTCACATTTTTGTCATTTTGCATCAATTTGTGTCATTTTGATGCTTTTTATGTCTATTTTTTGTCATTTTGGGTCTCATTTTTGTCTCATTTTTGTTCATTTTGGGTCTCATTTTTGTCTCATTTTTGTCCTTTTGGATAATTTTGTGTCTTGTTCCTGTCCAGACAGAATCCAGGGGTTCTCTGTGTATAATCTAATTCAGCAGCAGATTATTTCAGCTCAGGTTGTTTGTGCTGACGGTTCAGAGGGTTCATGGTTTTACAGCTGGATTTATGTTCAGGAGGAACTTTACAGGAATGTTGGCGTAAATCTGATCCAATGATTTTCCTTCTTGTCAGAAAGTTTACGTTCTTTTAACATCTGGGTAGAACAGACTAAAAGTTTGTATCCAGTGACGCCGTCTACAGTCATGAACTAAAGTTAGCATCCACTTCTAAAGTCTGAAGATTGTTTTCATCTTTGTCAGAAATTCATTCATGTATTTTGGTTCTTTCTTAGATTTATTATCAAAATATGACTAAATCTGCTGGGAACAGAAATGTTAATATTTGGTTAAATTTGTCCGTTTCCACCTCAGTTTGGTTCTTCTGGTTTCAATCTTCTGGTTTATCTTTGACTCCTCTGGACTCTATACCTACCGCCAAGCATGGAGGTGGCAGTATCATCATACTGTCAATTTAACTGACTCAAGTCTGGATCAGAAAGACCACAAATGTAGTGGAATAACACCAATTCTGGTGCCGTTCCACTTAATTCATGGTCTTTCTGACTCGGTTCTTCAGGTTCTTGATGGGTTTCAGTCAGGACTTTGGGGAGACCAGTCTAGAACCTTCATTCTAGTCTGATGGAACCATTTCTTTACCACGTCTAATGTGTGTTTGGGCTCATTGTCAGGTTGAAACATCCAACTGTGTCCAAGATCAACCTTCTGCTGATGGTTTTAGGTTTTCCTGAAGAACGTGGAGGTGATCCTCCTTCTTCATTAGTCCACTGACTTTGTGGAAAGCTCCAGTTCCACAGGAAATGATACTGCCACCACCATGCTTGATGGTAGGTTTGGTGTTCTCAGGGGTAAAAAAAAAAGTGTTCGTTACGTAAAAACGTTCATTACCAATCAGAATACAGTCTGAAACCAGATCAATACATTATTGGGACCAAAATCAAACCTAAACTACTCCTAAAAAGTCCAAGACAGTCTGAAACCTTAAATCACATCCAAAACCACGAGAACCAAGAATGATACCAAACATAAACCAGTCCCAAGAAAGTCCAGAACCAGTCCAACATACAGTCTGAAACCAGTCCAGAAGCTCTTCTAGAAAGCCCCAGAGCATGATACTGCCACCTCCATGCTTGATGGTAGGTTTGGGGGTCTTGGGGTTAAAGACCTCACCTTCAGTGTTTGTTCCGTCTGACCCCAGAACTTTCCTCCAGAAGGTCTTTTCTCCAGCAGCTCATCATGTCTCAGAGTTCCCTCCTTCCAATGGGTTCCTTAGCTGTACTCCTTACAGTTTCTCTGAAGCAGAGCGGTGTTGTTTGGTTGAATGTGAAATCTAAAACCATCTTTTGTGTTGTTTCCCCTCAGTGCTGACCACACTGCTGCACTGCATATCCAGCTCAGGTCAGTGAACGTTTGTCTACGGAAAGTTCATATTTTACTGAGTGTGACTATGCAGAAGTGAAGTTACAAACACAGAGATGTCTGTTTTGGACATTTTGGCATGTTAATATTCAGGTTTGTGACACTTTTATTTGTTAATATTCAGGTTTTTGATATTTTTGTCCATTAAAATCCAGTTTTTTGACACTTTAACGTGTAAATATCTAAGTTTTTGAGATTTTTGTTCATTATTATCAATTTTTTGACACTTTTGTCCATTAATATCCAGATTTTTGATACTTTTGTGTGTTAATATCCGGGTTTTTGACACTTTTATGTTAATATAAAGTTTTTTGACACTATTGTTTGTTAATATCCAGTTTTTTGATGCTTTTCTTCATTAATATCCAAGTTTTTGACCCTTTTGTTTGTTAATATTCAGGTTTTTGATACTTTTGTTCATGAATATCCAGATTTTTGAGACTTTTGTGCATTAATCTCCAGATTTTTGACACTTTGTCAACTCCTTCCTGAAGAAGAAATGGACAAACCGGTTGGAATATTGCAGATGAGCCGAATTTATCACAAACTGGTTGAAAGACCCAAAGATTTACTTCTATATTAAACTCTGTGCTGTGGAAATCAAAGCTACAAACATCGGTGCGTTTTTCACTGCAGAAACTTGTTGGTCATTTCAGGGAACCGGAACTTTTAATCACCACAAGATGTTTCCTTGAACAACCACTTTCAGAGAGTCATCAGGTTCAAGGAGGAACTTCAAACCTTCTGGACTTCTCTTTATCTTCTTGATGATGTTTCACCTTGATCTAAGGTTCTTCTTCTGTTCTACCTGACTGATGGGGAGTTACAGAGTTTACAGTCCCTCCAGGTCACATGAAGGTCCATGAACCACCAGGACTCACCTGTCTCCAGGTGTGACTGTTGTGAAACCAGGTCCACCAACAGTGACAGCAGTCATGGTGGTGGAGTTTCAGTTTACACAACAAAGGATGTGAATCTGCCAGGTCAGGACTCCAGATGTTAATGATGGTGAAGCTGTGGAGAAACCTGATCACTGAGCTGTCAGTGGATCCACAGATCTCCACTTTCAGGGAAGAATGACAGAATCAGAGTTTTTAGTCGTTGGTAAACAAGCATTTATTTCAGCTAACTTAGCCTGTAGCGCCACCTTCTGGCAATGCTCTGCAGTCTGGTTTATTTATGACAAAGCAGAACAACTTTCTTTTATTTTTGTATTTTTCTCCTGTTTCAAAAGTTTGTTTGACTGACTGCTGATAGTTTTGAAGCCCGCTGTGATCCTCTGATGTGTGTTCAATGGATTCTGGTGTTTTCTTTACAGCCGCTCTGACTGTGAGTCCCAACAGATCTCAGTTTTTTGAAGGAGATTCTGTTTCTCTGAGCTGTGAGGATGAAGACAGCTCTGCTGGATGGACTCTGAGGAGAAACACCACCACAGAAACCAGAACTCCGTGTGATGAATGGGGAGAAGGATCTGGTTCTACCTGCAACATGAGTCACATGGTTCCACAGGACAGTGGAGTTTACTGGTGTGAGTCCAGCCAGGCAGCAGCCAGTCAGAGCATCAACCTCACTGTTCCTGGTAAGATGAACTGTGCAGTCAGTGCTGATGAAGCTGTGTGTGAATGGATGAAATGCTGGACTTTGTCTCTGCTGTGTTCAGGTGGATCAGTGATCCTGCAGAGTCCTGTCCTCCCTGTGATGGAGGGAGATCCCCTCACTCTGAGCTGTCGATCAAAGCACGGCTCCCGCCTCCCGGCCGCTTTCTATAAAGATGGCTCCCTCATGGGGACTGAGCCCGGAGGTCACATG
The DNA here is from genome assembly GCF_022539595.1 of Amphiprion ocellaris. Classification (NCBI taxonomy): domain Eukaryota; kingdom Metazoa; phylum Chordata; class Actinopteri; family Pomacentridae; genus Amphiprion; species Amphiprion ocellaris. The sequence goes on along the minus strand of NC_072788.1, from coordinate 25,349,910 downwards.
ACCATCCTCCATGTTTCCAGGAGTGATGAAGGCCTCTACAGGTGTAACATCAGCAGTCATGGAGAGTCTCCATCCAGCTGGATCTCTGTCACAGGTGAGGATTCTTCCACTGAAAGAGACCTGCATCAGCACAGACACACAACCTGTGGAGACACACAACTGACACAAAGACACACAACCTGTAGAGACACACAACTAACACAGAGACACACAACATGTAGAGCCACACAACTAACACAAAGACACACAACATGAGTGGAGACACACAACTGACACAAAGACACACAACCTGTAGAGACACACAACTAACACAGAGACACACAACATGTAGAGCCACACAACTAACACAAAGACACACAACATGAGTGGAGACACACAACTAACACAAAGACACACAACTGTCCTGAAGACACATAAAATGAATCTAAACATATAAAATGTAGCTCAGTGGACCCACCATCAGGGTCAGGTGCTATGCCAACCAGGCAGTAGGCAGGAGTGGGCGTCTAGGCGCACCGCCCCCTGGTGGTGTAGACCAGCTCTGGGGACGTGGAACGTCACCTCACTGGTGGGGAAGGAACCTGAGCTGGTGCAGGAGGTGGAGCAATACCGGCTAGATATAGTTGGGCTCACCTCCACACACAACAAGGGTTCTGGAACCAGAATCCTGGAGAGGGTTGGACTCTGTCCATTTCTGGAGTTGCCCAGGGTGAGAGGCTCTGGGTGGATGTGGGGAAACTCACAAGACCCTGGCTGAACGCTGCTTTGTTAGAGTTCTCCTGGAGAACCAGAGGGTCGCCTCTCTGAGGGGAAACTGTTGTCTGTTCTTATGCACCAAACAGCAGTTCAGAGCATTCAGCCTTCTTGGAGTCTCTGGGTGGTTCCTGGAAGGGGGACCACCTGGAGACTCATAGTTCTCCTGGGGGACTTCAATGCTGACGTGGACAACGATGGAGAAACCTGGAGGAGGTGATTGGGAGGAACGGCCTGATCTGAACCTCAGTGGTGTTCTGTTATTGGACTTCTGTGTTAGTCATAGATTGTCCATAACAAACACCATGGTGGAACATCAGGTTCTCATCAGTGTTCCTGGTACCAGAGCATCTTAGGTCAAAGGTCCATGATCAACTTCATAGTCGTATCATCAGACCTGTGGCCGAATGTTTTGGACACTCAGGTGAAGAGAGGAGCAGAGCTGTCAGCTGATCACCACCTGGTGGTGAGTTGGATCTGATGGAAGGCTGCCGGACAGACCTGGTAAACCCAAACCTGTAGTGAGGGTGAATTGGGAATGTCTGGTGGAGGACCCTGTCCATGGGGTTTTCAACTCCCACCTCTGGAAGAGTTTCTCCTGCATCCTGAGGGAGGTTGGGGACATGGAGTCTGAGTGGTCCATGTTCAAAGCCTCCATTGCAGAAGCAGCTGGTAGGAGCTGTGGCCTGAAGGTCACTGGTGCCTGTAGACAACCCAAGAACCTGCTGGTGGAGGGAAACCATCAGGCTGAAGGAGGCTGTTAGGGTCTGGTGATCTTTGGACATCTGATTCAGATCCTCCAGGGAGACTTCCTGTGGAGGTTTTCTGAACATGTCCACCTGGGAGGAGACCACAGGGTAGACCCAGAACCCTCTGGAGGGATTATATATCTCATCTGGCCTGGGAACGCCTCGGGATCCTCCAGGAAGAACTGGAAAGTGTTGCTGGGAGGAGGAACGTCTGGAATGACCTGCTTCATCTGCTGCCTCCATGACCTGAACCTGGATAAGAGGAAGAAGATGGATGGACGGATAATTGAAAATATGATACAAAATAAAAGAATACTCATTTTTTTGACATTTTTATCCATTAATATCCTGGTTTTTAACATTTTTGTTTGTTAATATCCAGGTTTTTAACATTTTTGTCCACTAATATCCTGGTTTTTAACACTTTTGTTTGTTAATATTCAATTTTTTCCCACTTCTGTGCATTAATATCCAGGTTTTTGACATTTTTTTCATTCATATTCAGGTTTTTTGACACTTCTGTTCATTCATTTCCAGGTTTAGGATGCAGGTCTTTATATTGCAGTCAGTATTGAGCTGGAGATCTACATTTTAAACACCCACAGGCCTCCTTTAACCTGTGAACTCATATTTCTGAGGTGCTGCATGGGATGTTAGCAGCTCAGTGATCAGCTGTGTGAAACTTCTGTGGGAGGAACGTGTTTGTTGTCGTTGTGAATGTGATGACTTCCCTCCAGCAGCAGTGAAATGACTCAGCCTGGTTGGTTTACGTCTTTATTCTAGAGCCTGTGGCCTCAGCGACACGTCTTCCTCCTCCTCACCTTCCTCTGCTGCTGTCTGCTGCATCCATCGCTGGGCTGGTCGCCGTGACGATTCTGGTTTTACTGGTGAGGCGACGACTTGGCGGCAAAACTGAAGGTCAGAATCCTGGACTGGTTTTAAACTGCTGTCGGCCTGCAGTGTTGTGTGTCTGTTTTTTGTAATTTGGCATCTTTTGTGTTTACTTTGTGTTTGTTTTGTGTCTCTTTATGGTCATTTTTGTGTCTCTTTGCTGTTGTTTTGAGTCTTTTTGTGTTTATTTTGTGTCTCCTTGTGATTGTTTTGAGTCTTTTTGTGTCTATTTTGTGTGTCTCTTTGTGGTTGTTTTATGTCTCTGTGGTTGTTTTGTGTCTCTTTGTGGTTGTTTTGTGGCTCTTTGAGGTGGTTTTGTGGCTCTTTGTGTTTATTTTGTGTCTCCTTGTGATTGTTTTGAGTCTTTTTGTGTCTATTTTGTGTGTCTCTTTGTGGTATTTATTGTCTTTGTGGTTGTTTTGTGTCTCTTTGTGGTTGTTTTGTGTCTCTGTGGTTGTTTTGTGTCTCTTTGTGGTTGTTTTGTGTCTCTGTGGTTGTTTTGTGTCTCTTTGTGGTTGTTTTGTGTCTCTTTGAGGTGGTTTTGTGGCTCTTTGAGGTGGTTTTGTGGCTCTTTGAGGTGGTTTTGTGGCTCTTTGTGTTTATTTTGTGTCTCCTTGTGATTGTTTTGAGTCTTTTTGTGTCTATTTTGTGTGTCTCTTTGTGGTTGTTTTTTGTCTTTGTGGTTGTTTTGTGTCTCTTTGTGGTTGTTTTGTGTCTCTGTGGTTGTTTTGTGTCTATTTGAGGTTGTTTTGTGTCTCTTTGAGGTTGTTTTGTGTCTCTGTGGTTGTTTTGTGTCTATTTGAGGTTGTTTTGTGTCTATTTGAGGTTGTTTTGTGTCTCTTTGAGGTTGTTTTGTGGCTCTTTGAGGTTGTTTTATGTCTTTTTGTGTTTATTTTGTGTCTCTTTGTGGTGGTTTTGTGTCTCTGAAATTTTTTTGTGTCTCTTTGTGGTCATTTTCTGTCTCTTTGTGGTTGTTTTGTGTCTCTGTGGTTGTTGTGTGTCTTTTTGACATTGTTTTGTGTCTTTGTGGTTGTTTTATGTCTTTTTGTGTTTATTTTGTGTCTCTTTGTGGTGGTTTTGTGTCTCTGAGATTTTTTTTGTGTCTCTTTGTGGTCATTTTCTGTCTCTTTGAGGTTGTTTTGTGTCTTTGTATTTATTTCGTGTCTCCTCGCAGGCCTTGATTTTACACATGAAGGTTTGTTGTCGTTGTTGTATTTTTGTGTAGTTCTTTGGTGTCTTCATGTATTGATGATGGAGTGGCTTCCAGGTGGAGCCTCAGAAGACGTGACGTACTCAGATGTTGAGATGTTCCACAAGCAGCAGCTGCTCAGACAGCACACAGGTAACTCCAGCTCAACCTCTGCTTGGTTGTGTAGAGAACTTTTAGGTTTGTTGTGTAGCTGCAGAAGACGCCTTAGAGTGTTGAGACGACATCTAAAGGAGTTTATTTGTGTTAAGGTGTTTATTTTTACAGGTTTACACGACACACCTTGATGCCAACGAGAGACTTTGAAACCAAACAGCCACACAGTTTGTGGTTGTTTTGTGTCTCTTTGTTGGTGTTTTACACATTAAAGGATCTTTTGTGTCTTTTTGTGTTCATGTTTTTAGCGTTTTTGTCCATTAATAGCCATGTTTTTAAAACTTTTGTATGTTAATGTCAAGGTTTTTAGAAGATTTGAGTTTTAATATTCTAGATTTTGCTGTTTTTGTATGTTAATATACAGGTTTTTAGAGTTTTTGAGTGTTAATATCCAGGTTTTTCGATTACCTTTGCACTTGATGATCTCTCCAACAGGATGTGTTTGTGTTTTCTAGAGTTTCCAGCCAAACCACAAGTCGTCTACTCTTCGGTGAAGACGCTTTCACTGCAGTCCAACCACTGACACCCACTCAGTCCTTCATCCTTTATTTAATCATTCATGTATTTTATTTAAATTTATTGTCAGAAAACTGCATGAACCAACAGCTGAGTGTTTCTTCTTTTCACCTTCAGATGTGTTTTTATGTTTGAATCTGGTCCAACCCTGAGGTTCCAGTGAGCCGCTGCTTAAATCTCAATATCAAGACAAGCTGTGGGTTTCACCAAGCTGTACAATGGAATATTTAACTCTGGTTTCTTTGTGGTTTAATCTGCATTTTAAGTGTTTCAGCACTGAGAGGCGAGAACGAGATCATAAAACCACAACCACAGACTTTAAACAGATGCTAGAAACCAACACGAGTCTGAAAGAAGAAAGTTTTCTTCAGTGAAACAACTTTCTCATTTTATAAAGATGCTTAAACATCCTTTGGTGCATTATTATCCAAGTTTTGACAATTTTTTGTCTTAATAATCCATTTTTCAACACTTTGGAGCATTAATATATCAATTCTTTTTGGGCTTTCATGAAATAAAATCCAAGTTTTTGATGCATTTGCTCATTAATATCGTTATATTCATTTTTTTTTAAAAATCTGTCTGCCTCTATGTCTTTCTCTCTATGATTGAATTACCCAGAGCTCCACTGACACCTGCAGGACAGTTTGTGTCATTATAGTTCCAAAGAATATGGTGGAAACAAAAATACTAAAGGGGAGCTAAACCAATTGGCTGCAGAGATTTAACTGTTTTGTGATGTGGCAGTGAATGCTAGTGCTTCTGTAACTTTGCCATTGTGTCAGTATAAATGGAGTGTAAACCAGGGAGTGCATGGTTTCTGTCTGTTTCTTTTGTGGATGACTACCTCTCCAGCTTTGGAGAAGATCCGCTCACATGGCACAGATGTTGCTGGCATGAGGAGATATTTTCTGGCCATCCTGAACAGGTTTGGATCCAGTTTGATGTGATGCCCAGTAGGTGAACGGGTCTCCTCTGGACAGGTAGGGCTCAGATAGACACCTTGCACTCTCACAACTCACAGGACACTCTTTCAACCACTCCAACAACTCTCTCTATGTACCTATCTATAACCTATTCTACTATATGTGTAGTGTGTTTCTATGAATGAATGAATGTGTGTTGTGTATGTGTGAATCTATGTGTATGTATCTATGAGTGTTATTTAGTGTATGAAATGTAACTAAATCTATCTAAACTTAATTCTACCTAAATGTGTTCTCTCTCTGACTTCTTTCCAAATGGTAAATGTACTAGCTTAATGTCCTCTCAGAAACCCACAGTTTGAGGAGTGAATCAGACCCTTTTAAGACCTGGACAGATTGAAATGTCCAACTCCTTCATAATTCCCACAAAGCACCACAACACACGCTGTGACGTAACGAGGCCTCGCTCTCGGTAGTCATGTGATTGTTGGGCAACACCAAAGCAGGGACCCAGACACTGTCTCAGAACACTTCCTCTCCAAAAGCTCAGCACTGTGTCCAGCAAACTGGCTCCAGCGTAACATCACTACTGATCAGTGATCAGTGATTGAAAGCACCTGGGAAGGACTGGGAGAAGCTCAGTCAATCAGTCAATCATCTTCAGAAGAGAGACACAAGGAAAGAACAAAGAAGATCCAAGTCCACTCATGGATTCAGTCCAAAGATGCCAATGGTTGGTGAAATGTTCATCTGCTTTCTTGGTGATTTGAAATGTTTCTTAATATGGTAAAGTTTATGTTAACTGCTCACTGTGTGATTGGTTAATGAAAGCTGCAGTATTTACTCCATTTTATGTCAAATGAGTTTGAATTAAGATGTTTCATTTTGAGTTTCAGTAAAAATATAGAAAATATATATGTTCTGTTAAATGGTAGAACTTTACTAAACTTTACTAAAATGTTGATTATTCGTTATTCAATTTAAAAGGCTGAAAAATGTGGACACAATAAAAATTGGGTTATTCTTTATTTGCTTTAAAAGGCTTAAGTGATTGATTCATTTGAATGGTTAATAGGTCAACTTTTTGGTTCTGTGTTTGATGGTGTGAACTTTGTTTCTGTCTTTAAAGGTTTAAAACCTATTGCCATAACACGACCAACCAACTAATAGGAAAATAAAAGTTTGAGTTGGAAACTTGAACTGAGTTGTCCTTGCGTCCTTTGAACAGAAACAGGGGTGGACTTGACACCCACACCAGTCACGGCTGTATGGTTTTTCTCCACTATGAATTTGTTGGTGAGCTCTACGTTAACCTCAAGATATAAAAAGTCTTCCCCCGGCCATTACAGCTAAGAGGTTTCTCTTCAGAGTGGACTCTAATAATTCACTAAATCACTTTGTGTCTTGATGACTTTGCCTCACTGCTGACAGTGGTGAGGTTTATCTTCAGCATGAACTCTGCCATGGATGGTTAGATCTTGTAATCTTTTATCACACTGGTCACAGCTGTATGGTTTTAGTCCACAGTGAAGTCTCGAGTGATTGCTCACCTAATATGGTTGTTGAAAATTTTCCCACACTGCTGACAGCTGTATGGTTTTTCATATCTTCACTCACTGATGTTGTGAAGGCTTTCTGGTCGCAGTGATATGGTGCTGTATGGTTTCTCCCCTAGTCTGAACTCATTAAGAGAGTAGTATGTTGTCCAAAATGTGACAAAAACGTCATAGTTTAGCATGTCAACCGAAATTTTACTAACCATTCTGGAGTGTTTTTCACGGCCTCCTTTACATTATTTCAAAAATCGCATTTTTTTTCGACATAGTATAGTAAGGCGTTTTTTTTGCGTCAAAATTCATGATGATTTTTTTTTCAAAGAAAACCTTTCTGGAGTGTTTTTCACGGCCTCCTTTACATTATTTCAAAGAAATCGCATTTTTTTTCGACATAGTATAGTAAGGCGTTTTTTTTGCGCCAAAATTCATGATGACTTTTTTTCAAAGAAAACCTTTCTGGGGTGTTTTTCACGGCCTCCTTTACATTATTTCATCATATGGCACGTTTTTACAACATTTTTGAAAAATGGCATTTTTTTTCGACATAGTATAGTAAGGCGTTTTTTTTGCGCCAAAATTCATGATGACTTTTTTTTCAAAGAAAACCTTTCTGGGGTGTTTTTCACGGCCTCCTTTACATTATTTCATCATATGGCACGTTTTTACAACATGTTTGAAAAATTGCATTTTTTTTTTGACATAGTATAGTAAGGCGTTTTTTTTTGCACCAAAATTCATGATGTTTTTTTTTTCAAAGAAAACCTTTCTGGAGTGTTTTTCACAGCCTCCTTTACATTATTTCATCATATGGCACGTTTTTACAACATTTTTGAAAAATGACATTTTTTTTCGACATAGTATAGTAAGGCGTTTTTTTTGCGCCAAAATTCATGATGATTTTTTTTTTCAAAGAAACCTTTCTGGAGTGTTTTTCACGGCCTCCTTTACATTATTTCATCATATGGCACGTTTTTACAACATGTTTGAAAAATGGCATTTTTTTTCGACATAGTATAGTAAGGCGTTTTTTTTGCGCCAAAATTCATGATGATTTTTTTTTCAAAGAAAACCTTTCTGGAGTGTTTTTCACGGCCTCCTTTACATTATTTCATCATATGGCACGTTTTTACAACATGTTTGAAAAATGGCATTTTTTTTCGACATAGTATAGTAAGGCGTTTTTTTTTGCGCCAAAATTTATGATGATTTTTTTTTCAAAGAAAACCTTTCTGGAGTGTTTTTCACAGCCTCCTTTACATTATTTCATCATATGGCACGTTTTTACAACATGTTTGAAAAATGGCATTTTTTTTTCGACATAGTATAGTAAGGCGTTTTTTTTGCGCCAAAATTATGATGATTTTTTTTTCAAAGAAAACCTTTCTGGAGTGTTTTTCACGGCCTCCTTTACATTATTTCATCATATGGCACGTTTTTACAACATGTTTGAAAAATGGCATTTTTTTTCGACATAGTATAGTAAGGCGTTTTTTTTGCGCCAAAATTATGATGATTTTTTTTTCAAAGAAAACCTTTCTGGAGTGTTTTTCACGGCCTCCTTTACATTATTTCATCATATGGCACGTTTTTACAACATGTTTGAAAAATGGCATTTTTTTTCGACATAGTATAGTAAGGCGTTTTTTTTGCGCCAAAATTTATGATGATTTTTTTTTCAAAGAAAACCTTTCTGGAGTGTTTTTCACAGCCTCCTTTACATTATTTCATCATATGGCACGTTTTTACAACATGTTTGAAAAATGGCATTTTTTTTCGACATAGTATAGTAAGGCGTTTTTTTTGCGCCAAAATTCATGATGATTTTTTTTTCAAAGAAAACCTTTCTGGAGTGTTTTTCACGGCCTCCTTTACATTATTTCATCATATGGCACGTTTTTACAACATGTTTGAAAAATGGCATTTTTTTTTCGACATAGTATAGTAAGGCGTTTTTTTTGCGCCAAAATTCATGATGATTTTTTTTCAAAGAAAACCTTTCTGGAGTGTTTTTCACGGCCTCCTTTACATTATTTCATCATATGGCACGTTTTTACAACATGTTTGAAAAATGGCATTTTTTTTCGACATAGTATAGTAAGGCGTTTTTTTTGCGCCAAAATTATGATGATTTTTTTTTCAAAGAAAACCTTTCTGGAGTGTTTTTCACGGCCTCCTTTACATTATTTCATCATATGGCACGTTTTTACAACATGTTTGAAAAATGGCATTTTTTTTCGACATAGTATAGTAAGGCGTTTTTTTTGCGCCAAAATTTATGATGATTTTTTTTTCAAAGAAAACCTTTCTGGAGTGTTTTTCAC